>NC_044384.1:137934059-138239697 GCF_006542625.1 Nomascus leucogenys
TGCTTTGTATCTCAGGGATTTTCATTCGGAATAAAAACTACATTTTCCAAACTACCTTGCAGCTAGGTGTGAATATATGGCTGATTTCTGGTCAATGAGGTGTGACCATGAGTGATTTGGGCAACCTTTGAGCCATGTCACTTAAAGGAAGAGTTCCCCTCTCTTTTTTTTGTTTCAGACCAGGTCACTGGCTGGAATAGAAAAGTTACAGGCCATCCTGCACTACGTGGCAAAAGTCAACATCCTAGAGAGACTGCAGGAATGTTGTAGAATGAACTTGGGCCCCTGGCACAAGGTCATCTTCATACCACTTCTGGCCAGACCATATAGGAGAGAAATAATGCATATTTATCTTACTAGGTCAATGTAAGTTTAGGTCTCTTTATAGTACGTATATATTATAACAAATAAAAAATTTGGTCAGAACAAGATCAATAATAGCTAGCCATCACTTAGAAGTCAGTTGCAAAAACACAGAAAGTGTCTGCAGGCAAACTAGTGTCCCTTATTACGCCATGGGAAAGCATTTTGGGGTGTTATACAAAATCCTCATAGGGAAAACCGTGTGCCTCAGAGCTTGTAACTCTAAGAGAAACTATGGGGAAAAACCGACAAAATTGGTATGTATTGTGTGTTTCTTGGCACTTTTAGCAAAGTTCAATTTGACTGACTAACATCAATGCTAGTAAGTGTATGCTGAAATTGAAAAGAACTCAGTTTTTAGGTAGATTTTTCTCAGCCTACGGTCAAAAACCCAAGGTGACTAGGATCTGGCAACTTGGGGCCTTGGAATATTGATAAAGACAGTTTTTACAGTGATTCTGAAAAGGTAGTTTGGGGAAGAGATAAATCTGTGCCCCCAAATCCTTCACCTATAATAAAGGCCAGATAATAAGAGTCCATTGAACAACTGAAAATCAGATTAAAATTACTGCCTTATTCCCTCAGCCTATTTTCAGATGGCTCCAAGGAAATCACCATTATATTAGGAGAAAGGGGAACAGAAAAAGCAGAAGAGACAAGTAAATAAATGTTTTTAGGCTTAAAAATCTATCCGTGTGATATCTTTACTATGACCGTTAACATATGAAATTAATCAGAAACTAACCATCAGCAACGTTTTTGACTAAATTATATAATTAAAGAAACTACAAGCCAGTCCTAAAAATTCCTAGGCAGCCAGTACAACTAAAATTGGAGTTCCAAACATACACAAGAAGAAAACTGAGAAAAGCTGGTCCTCTCCAAGAAAATACCACATGCTCACTTAAATTACGCCTTGCGCAGATGAATAGGCAAGGAAGAATCTTTCAGACAGCACCATTAGATGTCACACAGGACAATGGATAAGAAAGGTAACTTCCAGAGCAATCAGGAGATGGCCTTGGCAAGAATCCTACTCAGCCACAGTTCAGGACACCTCTCTAGTCCAGCCCAGTATTGTAGGATATTTTATATGAATCACTACCTTCTGGGGTTTCTCACTTTTGCCTTTTCCAAATACTTGTTAGTAGTATGGTTTTACGATTCCATAACCATTGTGCGTTGGGTGTGTCCCGGGAAGGTGACATATCGTTTAATTTAAAGGTAATTCAACAGGAGGAGCACATCTCTCAAATTTCTAGGGCTTATATTTGAAGTCGAGCCCAGTTCAGAAATTTGGATTGTCTTTCTTGGGGAAGAGCAACCGTCTTCCACACTTGAGAAGAAGAGTGTGCATTGACATTTGTGTGACCAAAAAGATATATTATGATGAAAACTCTTTGCTCCCAAATGCCCATTCTTCCCTTGTCCGAGAGTAATAAATATTTAGATATTTTAATCGATATTTAGCTGAGAACATACTTGTCAGAATATAGACTTTATTCTCAAGTTTCTCACTCTTCCCAGGCTAACGATATGACAACACCTTGGCCAGTGATCTAGAAGAAATAGGTAATATAAACTTCTCAGAAAGTTAAACATAAAGTTATCATATGACCCAGAAATTCTATTCCTACCCAAGGGAATTAAAAAATAAGCCCACCCCACAACTTGAATATCATCGCTCATAGTAACATTATTCTTAATAGCCAAAAAGTGGAAGCAGTCTAAATTCCCAGCCAACGAACAGATAAACAAAATGTGGGCACATCCATACAACGGAATATTATTTTGCAATTAAAAGGAATAAAGTACTGATACATGTTACAACATAGATGAGCCTTGGAAACACGCTAAGGGAAAGAAGACAGTCACAAAAGGTAATATATTGTATGACTCCATTTATATGAAATACTCAGAATAGTCCAATCCATAGAAAATGAATGTAGATTAGTGATTGCCCAGGATGGAGGAGCGGGGAAATTGGGAGTGATCACCAACAGGTAGAAAAGAAGGCAGGAGATTTCCTTTTGTGGTGGTGAAAGTTTTCTGGAATTAGTAGTGATGGCCACACAACTCTGTGAATATACTAAAAACCAATGAATGTTACACTCTGACATGTTTTTTGAGACTGAGTTTCACTCTTCTTGCCCAGGCTGGAGTGCAATGGCACGATCTCGGCTCACTGCAACCTCCGCCTCCCGGATTCAAGCGATTATCCTGCCTCAGCCTCCCGAGTAGCTGAGGTTACAGACATGCGCCACCACACCTGGCTAATTTTGTATTTTTAGTACAGACAGGGTTTCTCCATGTTAGTCAGGCTGGTCTCGAACTCCCGACATCAGATGATCCGCCTGCCTCGACCTCCCAAATTGCTGGGATTACAGGCGTGAGCCACCACATCCGGCCCTGAGATTTCTTAATGTGAATTTTACATTGTGTAAATTTTAACTTTTTTTTTCAAAATAATATCAGTGTCAATCCATTTAGGATGCTATAACGAAATACCTTATTCTACGTAGCTTATAAACAACAGAAATTCATTTCTCACAGTTGTACAGGCTAAGTCCAAGATCAAGGCACCAGCAAATTTGGTATCTGCCCAGGGCTCACTTCCAAGTTACAGATGGTATCTTCTCACTGTATCCTCACATGCTGGTATGGTGGAGTAGCTCTCTGCTGCCTCTTTTATAAGGGCACTAATCCCAATCAGGAGGGTTCTGCTCTCATGACCTAATCACGGCCTAATGGCCTCGCCTTAAAATACCTCACCTTGAGGGGTTTAAGATTTCATCATATGAACTGGAGGTGGTGGGGAGACACAAACATTCACACCATACCAACCAGCAATGTCCACATCTTATAAAGGAGAAGTGTGTTCTCTCGTTCTCTTTCCTTCAGCTCCCTGGCAAGAATGTGGACATGACTGTATAATGGTCTTGTATACGTAGATAAAAGCAACTCACTAAGGAGGAATACGATTAAAAAAGTCTTGTGTCCTGGTACTAAAGAGTTAACCAAGTAGTCCTAGAAAACCTTCTCCTAGACGATCAGGTGAAAGATAATTAAAATAATTAAGTTCAATTTAGTTTAAGCCTTTGTTACCTTGAGTCTCTGTTACAACAGCCAGATCTTTGTTGTAATTCAAGTAATACAAGAACTCAAGAACTTTCAAAATTGCTGGTAAATGATTTTTATTATCTTTTCATTTCTGTCCAGCCATCCCTATAGAGGCTGACATTGCATCTAGAAAGTATTTCAAGAGACGTGATACGGTGTTGTGTCTGAGTGAATGAGGTTTAATGTTAGACAACCCCAGAATTGAATGTATTCCATCTACAACTGAGTTTTGTTAACTCACTCCCCATATATTACTTTGACTAATTTATTTAACACCTCCACTCTAGCCACATTTTTCCCACTTGTAAAATAAAAATAATAGGAGTCTTAAGCCTAATATATAGCAAGGACTCAATAGATTGTAGATTTTTGGAAAGGGTACTCACATTTGGAATATTGCTCGGGATTTTAATTTTACTTGTTATGTGCACGGTTTTCTCCAAGTAAATTGTTACTTTTTTATCTCTTTGTCTCTGCCTTTTAATGCCCTATAGCTTTGCAGTTGTCAACCACACAATGAAACATCACTTCTGATTAATGTTCAATATTACTGATTATGAAATGAATAAGATAAGTCAACAGCTATGATTGGCTATGGCTAATAGTATCAGTAACTAAAGGATCAGGTAGAACAAATTAGAAATATTTGTGATAAGCTATTTTTTAAAGCAAGTCAAATTAGATAATCTTTGGTAGACACCCTCTGGGGATAACAGAGTTCCTGAAAAGTTGTTATTCATGCCCATGGGACATGCAGAAACTAAAGTGCAGTCTCTAGAAACCTGTGTCACTCAGCCTGATGCATGATGTCAAGTTGCAGCTGACAGACAGTGGGGAAAAAAAAGTTAAATTACTGTCTGACACTTTTAAATGAACTTTAAATGAACAATTCATCTCTCAAGCTCAATATGCTGTAGGCATGTTACAAAATGAAACTTAAGAAAATACTCTGTAATCAGAATTTCCTTAGTATTTAATACCCTCAGATAATAAACATTATCTCAAATATTGTAATGAAGTATAAGATTGGCATTATATGAGACACAAATTTTTCAGATTGAATAGTTATTACAATTTTGTTAAACCAATGTATGTGTCTGCAAATTCTGAATTCAAAATTGGAATATCTATAGATTATTTTTGCATAATTATTACTAATTACAATAACTGCTACACTGAGTAAGGGCAGAAAACAAATGCAGAAGGGTTCTCCACTTTCTCACTTTGTGAATAAAAATCAGGGTAGGTCCATGACTCTTCAGGTCACTCTTAGGTAATATAAGTTCTTCCCGCCACGTTTGTCTCAAAACCATCAGTTCAGTAATTAGAATATTCAATCCAAAGTAATTACTAAAAAATTCTAGGTTCATTTAAACATATTTTTTTCATGAAGCCAAAAAAGAGGGCATGTTCAGCTTACTTCTCCTCCCCACTTCTTTCTCAGCTTTTAATAATTTTGGCTCCTCACCCTTCAGGGAAGGAGAGGTAAGAAGGAACAGAGAGAAGCAAGAAAAATGGCAGCTGTATATTACTTAGCGCTGATCTACGCTGATGTCCTCCAGGCCTGGAGGTCTTCCAATTGGAAACTCCCCTCATGGGAGATCCCTCATTTGAAGTTTCCTTGATCCAGGCACTTGCATTGCTATTCCAGCTGCCACACTGCACATACCTGGACATTGGGTGCCATCTCTAATTCTTTTTCTGCTGAGGTTTTTTTTTTTTTTTGAAATGGAGTTTCACTCTTGTTGCCCAGGCTGGAGTGCAGTGGTGCAGTCTCAGTTCCCCACAACCTCTACCTCCCAGGTTCAAGCGATTCTCCTGCCTCGGCCTCCCAAGTACCTGGGATTACCGGATTGCGCCACCAAGCCTGGCTAATTTTGATATTTTTAATAGAGATGGGGTTTCTCCATGTTGGTCAGGCTGGTCTCGAACTCCCGACCTCAGGTGATCCACCCGTGTTGGCCTCCCAAAGTGCTGGGATTACAGGCATGAGCCACCACGTGCGGCCAGAGGTTCTTTTGCTTCTCAAGGCAGCCCTCTTAAAGAGAAATTAAGACAAGCCCACTCCATCCATTTCACATACATCACATCTATTATCAAATACACAAGAAAGACCAGAGCAACCCCTGTTCTGACAAGGTCTACGTTAACAGGAAATTATTTTCCCTCTGTCATCAGACAAATCCGGATGCTTAGATTTCAGAAGCATCAGTCAGACATCAGTTTACTGCACCTAGATCCAGGGGACACACACTGAACTCTCAGCGGCCTTTATTCCTTCCCTAGGCTTTAGGTGTAGGAATCTGAACTCAGCATATTGACAGAGCTCCCCAAAACCTTCTGCAAATTCCTATTCTTTTCTCAAAACTGTATTATAGGCTATAAATCAATGACTGGCTATAACACAGCAAGTTTAGAAAACTCCTTTGCAAATTCTGCAGAGGGCTTCCATACTTCGTTTTTAAATGCAGCAGTAATTGCCAAGAGACCTCAGCTAAAATCAAGAGTAAAACAGCTGTGGTTCAACATTTTTTAATGTAGATAATTTCTCTGTTTGCTTTTTTTAATTATTCCATCAATCCAATTTGCTTTCTTGCTTAGACTTTGAAGACTGAGAAATATACATCTTGTTGGGTAGTTAGACGGTAGGACAGTATTGAGAAGTAGGACATGTATCAGTGGAAGGAGGCTTGACATCCTTTTTGCTTTTTACAGAGACTATATCTAAACAGCTATCATAATCTTGATTAGTAACTGATCTTGATTAGTCTATTTAGAACACTATCACTTTAAAAAATTATCACCCAAAAAACCACCTTGAACTGGATGTGCTGTATTTATTTTCCTTTGCACAGCCATTATTTTACATTCCTCGTCATCTTTACAAAATAAAGCAGGTTTATTTTTCCAAGTTTAACTTTCTGCACTAACTCAGAAAGAATTAGCTGGCTTAATTTTCTGATAACCTTTTCAAGCAGACAGCTTCAAAACATCTGATAAACCAAATTCTATGCTGACACTTCTCTCCTTCCTGCAAAAGAAACAACTAAAATCTTGTTTTAAAGATATATGGCTTTTATTAACTTCACTAAGCCTCAGTTTCTTTCACTCTGATATGGGTATAATAATGGTTCCATCTTAAACACGTATTGTGAGGCTTAAAAGAAGCTATTATATATGGAAAGTGTTGGTCCCGGTACCCAGCACATGAAAGAGTGCTCAGTAAATATTAGTTTTTAATTTTATTATCAATATCACATGTTTGAACATAATTTTGCCTTAATATTTACATTTAAAATTACTGAATAATAGAAAATATTTAAAATCAGTTTGAAATGCAAGCCACGCACAAGCTATACAATACAAAAATATTGGAGACCGGGAACCTTAAGCTATTAATTCACATTGAAGGTATATTTACTGCCCTCTAGTGGCTACTGACCTAATAACAGAACACGTGCTAAAGGAAATGTGTACAATTTTTAAAATTATAGCCTTCTAAAAAATGTTATCAAACAACCTGTATTAACAATCAAAGGTGCCATAGTAACTAAACATAATTATATTCTTCCATTTAATTCTGAAAAACTAAATATCTCTACATTATAAAATGACAGTTATTAAAAATTCTTATAAAAACTTTTGGGGTATTTTAAAATTAAAGAATCAGGAGATTTTTCTCAAGACTGTGTAGTTTTTGCTATCATATAAACACTTTCCCAAATGATTTTTTAAAAATAAGTAGCATTAGATCTGTGATTTAAGAAAGCAGATTTCTTTACACATCTGGCCAGGTTATAGGGCTTCTTTGCAGAATCCATGACAATTTCACTTTTCATCATCATTACCATCTTTTCTCTGGTGCATATCAAACCTAGGATGTTCAGCACTGTATTAAGTCACAGTGTTTCATTAAGATTTTAAGATTGATTTCAATATCCCGGCAAACTTCAGGTGTTTTAGGGCAAATCCATCACATCTGGTAATTTTTAATAAGAAAAATTACAGGGAAATATGCAGTACAGTGTATTTAAGAACTATTAACTTATTTTTAATAGAAAGCATCCTTAAAAACAATTAAAGTTGAATAGCAAGAACAACCCAATTTATTATAGAGAACTTTTTCTCATTAATCTAAATAAATCTCTATCATGAAATTTCTGATCACATCATTTCTATTATGGATTTTAAATATTAATTCATAGTGTTTTCAATTTATATAAATAGAGATTTTATTGCAGTGATGTTTTTAAAATGCTTTTATTCTGTTGGCATGGTTTAAATGAACACCTCCTTAAAGTTAAAAAACTAAATAGCCTAGCTAAAATTTTATGACCTAATAACTTTGTACTTTTTTCCTTGTGCATAAAGAAGGCAGTTGTCATTCCTTTCTTAATGATATTTTCACACAGGTACCAGTGTTTGCTTTAATGACTCATCTCTCCTGTATTCAGGTTAAGTATAGGTAATCCACAAATCTATTTTTTTTTTCTTCTTCTGAGACAAGGTCTCGTTTTGTCACCCAGGCTGGAATGCAATGGAATGATCACAGCTCCCTGCAGCCTCAACTTCCTGGGCTCAAGCAATCCTCCCACCTCAGCCTCCTGAGTATCTGGGACTACAGGCATGGACCCCCATGCCTGGTTTGTTTGTTTATTGGTAGAGACAAGGTCTCACTTTGTTGCCCAGACTGGGTCCCTCAACTTTTAATGACAAATTTAAAGTGTATAGACATAAACCTGCTAAGTTTAAGCTCTTACAGATTTATAAAACTTAAAATGATAAACAAAAATTAGCTCAACCCACATAACTGACTCACATTAACAAAATCTCACGATGGTCACTAAATTGCTCATTGTAACTCAAACATGACTGTTCTAGGGCAGGTTTCTTTGGGAGGCAACTGGTCTACCCCACGTTGGTTGCATAAGGAGTCAATTCTTCTACCTTTCTTATTTTATTCAAAGGTCTGTGAAACTGTTTCAAGTTTAAAATCTCAACAACCCTCAGAACTGTGTTCACAGATATATCCTATCATTTATCCACATTCAGGGTTCCTTATCTTCTTCTTTGAACTATTTTCTGACTTGCAGCATTCCCATCTATAAGAATCTGATCAGTGACGAATTAATTGGAAGGTTATCTCCATGTATTCCAACCTGGATGTCTATGCGGCAATGCCATGTTTATCTTCTTACTCAAATCCCAATATTGATAATGCAAGTTAACCATGTGTTACGACCATTTCCGGATATACATTTTGCCTGCGGCAGTTTTAAAATGTATGCATTATTTTTTTGACATCTCATCCCACTAAGACGTGGTGTTGCCATATCCTTCTGATCTTTCAATCTGAACTGGCCTTGGTGGCTCAGTAGTAATCAACAGATATAAAGCAACAGAAGTGACACTGTGTGCCTTCAGAAGCTGGATCATTAAAAATGGCACTGTTTTTGCTCTGCCCACTGGAGCACTGAGGCTGGGACCCATGAGTCACCATAGTAGAACCACTCCGATATTGATATGCTGTGAAGAAACTCAATCCACTGAAGAAACCACAGGTAGGGGCTCTAGTTGAAAGGGGTCCAGTTGCTAAATTAACTCACATTAACTTTTGTCCCTCAAAGCTACCTTAAGGCTTATTTTGGAGTCACATTGCTGAGCCTTGGGTTTTTACGTCTGTTAATCAGTCTATTTTCTGAGATTTATCAGGAAATGCAGTTGACAGCACAGTTTCAGTAATTATGGGAAGAACAAGGTCAGAAGCGCAAAAAGAAAAGAAAAGGAAAGAAAAAGACAAAAACAGAAAAGAAAAAGAAGAAAAGAAAGGAAATCTGGTATAAAACACTGGCCAAGGGTCTTTAACATTCCCAAAGCAAAACTTGGAGAGAAATTCAAACAAAAAAGCTTTTAAAAAGCAGACACTGTACTGTATACTTAGTTTAATGCTAAATATGTATCTTTATCTAGAAAGAATTAAAGACTGAAGGAACATTTTTTGATATTTTTTGACATGCGTTATTAGTTATTCACACTTCTATGTATTTAGCCACTCACCAAGGAAAGCTTCTTGCGAGAAGTGTTATACTTGAACAGCTATAAATTGGCTGAATTTTTTAAAAATGGAAATAAATGGAAAGATAGCCACCCCACCTTCACATAGCAGTCTAAAACTGGATCGTTCAAACGCATTATGCCATCATATAAGTTTTATTTCATACTTACAAATAGAAAGTTGGAATGTGCAAATTATTGCTACCCTACAATTGTGGGAAAAAATAATCTGAACCACATTGACAGTTGGTCCAAGCTTTTTAAACTTGAAAAATTAACATTATAGGCACATTGCCTTTCTTTGAGAGAGTCCAAAATTCCAAAAAGAATAAAGTAAAAATACTTTTGCAGTTAGGCAGATGCTGGTCAGTTATGATTGAAAAGATTTTGCCTTTGTTTAATCAATTTTTATTTTTATATCATCCAAACATCCAAGCAAATATTTAAGATATGTGATTCTTTGCTGCATTTATAAATTTGTGTTTGGTTCTAATCTAAAGGCGTTTGTAACAAATGTGTCTCCTAATAGAGTGGCTTTTCTTGTGGGGTGGATACAGTTCTCCAGTGGCACCAGAGACTTCACGCACACTGCTGAGAGACCAGAGGCTGTCAGTTTAACAGAGTCCTATCAAGTAGTAAATCAATACATTAACCCACAGGCAAGCCCTTAGCAAGCAAGTGTGCAGGCTAGAACTTTCCAGCTTCTCTGGGTGTGTGTTTGTACGTTTAAGCCTTAGTGTAATATGTTGAATTCTCTTTTCAATGTTTCTGCTTACTGTGATCATGATATCAGCATCAAACTTTCGAGTATTTTGCTCTTAAGTATACAAACAAGAAAAACACGCCAGCAAATCAACTCTTATTTACTCCGTGTTACCTATATCCTATACCAATATTGGGTTAAGTACTTTCAATAAAGCTCAATCGACTATGAAAACCCCTGTTTTGCAGAAGAGGCTCACAGAGACCAAGTCATTTGTCCTTGATTATGTAACAATTATGTGAAGCAACAAAAAGAAGGATTTGAACCTATCTCTTCTGACCTCCTTGTAAGATTAAACCACAAAGTAATTTTAACATTCAGTAATGGACACAGTTTAATCTGTTTCAAGCACCAAAAATGTAACGTAAAATTTACAAAGAATGTTTAATCAATAATGTATCTTATTTAAACATGAAACCCCCCTGGGTCCATGAACTCCAGCTGTATTTTTCTCTATAAAAATTCAGCAACTGAATTGTAGGCTGTATACCAGAAGTGGTCAATGATCTTAAGCAGCTTGCACCATGTCAGGTCCCAAAGCTCTAAAACTGCATACTTACATACATATACTATGTACACATTGTTTGTGTATCTCTCACCCCATGTCAAAGAAACTGTGAAAATTAAAAAGGCTTTTTGCCCAAAGGGAAATGGAACACAGTGTGCCAAACCCCTCATTGGGACAAAGGAAACGTGGGCGTGGCACCAATCACTAAAGAGGGCTGCACCGACAGCCATGTACAACCACAGAGAGGGTGTCATCTCATCCCATCCTCCCCTGTCCCACCGTTACAGATGCAGCAGTAGTTCTTACCACTGGGGGCTGGTGCATATGCACTTGGAAAAAGTGTTTTTCCTGCTTTCCACAGTGGCTCCACCCCCACTGAAAGTGAGCCCACGCTGCTTGAGCTTGCATGAGGGACAGGGCCCAGCATCTCCTCTCTACACCGAGTACCTGTGTCCTGGCACTGGAAGACAGACAAGACATAGAGTTGTCTGCCCTGAACTGGAGGAGACCCTGCATTCAACCCGTTTGATGGAAGCCACCAGAGGGACAAATCTGTAGTCCACCATAGCACTGTGGCTGGAAACTATAGGACCAAGTTTATATGAACTGAAAGTTGTGAACCCTCTGACAAGGACATAAGGAAATGGATCATGTTCCAGCCTGCACAGGAGAGGAGCTCCTTCCCCTCTCTTACCCAAAGACCTCAGTACCTGTCATCAGACTACCTGAGAATGAGTCAGCTCTTACTCTTAAGTATTACTTGCTGGACTGAAGCCTGAACTGCACCATCAGATTTAAAAAACCTGCTGCCAGAAGGACTTAGTGCCAGTGTATGAGGTAAGCTTTCTAAGACCTCTGCACTCTCAGACCCAAGGAGATAGTGTGTCGGTTTACACATCTAATTGCTACAACAAGCAGCACCTGACAAAGCCACTGTACAGAAACTACCTACAACCAAGAAACCCATACAGAGCCTTGACTCCCTGAAAGCACCCAGAAACGAAGTCAAATAATCATACAAAACATAAAACACAGTCCAAAGGAAAAAAGAATTTAAAAATCAACAAGTCCCATTGGAATGATAGCAAATTCAAAAATAAGGAGCAACAGATCACTTAGATGAGATGGAATCAGCACAAGAACTACACAAATACAAAAACAGAGCATCTTGGCACCGCTGAAAGATCACACTAGATCTCTAGCAAAGAATCCTAACCAAACTGAAAAATCTGAAAAGATGAAGGATTCAAATTATCTCTTGCAAGGAAACTCAGGGATCTAAGACAAAGTTGAAATCCAAGACAAAGAAACCTAAAAATGATTCAGGATATGAAAATTGAGATAGCTTTAAAAAATTCATATAACTTCTGGAATTGAAAAATTCACTGAAGGAATTTCAAAATACAGTTGAAAGCTTAATCATAGACTAGGCAGAAGAAATCAGAAGAAAGAATCTCAGACCTTGAAAACTGGTCTTTTGAATTAACCCAGTCAGTCAGAAATAAAGACAAAAAGACTTTTTCAAAATGAACAGACTTTAAGAAATATGAGATTATGTAAAGTGACCAAAACTTTAACCTGTCGGCATTCCTGAGAAGAAAAAGAAATAACTTGGAAAACATTTGAGGAAATAATTCTGGAAACTTTCTCTAATCTTGTTAGAGATGTAGACATCCACATGTTAAAAAATTCAGAAAACTCTTGTGAGATAGTATACAAGATGAGCATCACAAAGGCATATAGTCATCACGCTATCCAAGGTGAATGCAAAAGAAAAAATCCTAAAGGCAACTAGAAAAAAAAGAGCCAAATTACCTATAACGGAAATCTCAGCAGATTATCAGACTTATCATCAGAATCCTTACAAGCCAGAAGAGATGTAGTGCCTATTTTCAGCCTTCGTAAAGGAAAAAAAAAATGCCAGTGAAGAATTTTATATCAGCAAACTAAGCTTCATAAATGAAAGAGAAATAATGTCTTTCCAAGACAAACAAATGCTAACAGAATTTGTCACCACCAGATTGGCCCTACAAGAAACGCTCAAAGGAATTCTAAACATGGAAACAAATGATACTTGCTACCACAAAAACACATACAAGCACAAAGTTTACAGATATTATAAAGCAATTACACAACTGAGACTACAAAGCAACTAGTTAAAAACACCATGATAGAAACAAAACCTAACATATCAATATTAACCTTGAATATAAAAGACCTAAATGGTCCACTCAAAAGACGTACCTTGGATTTAAAAAAACAAAACCCAAGCATCTGCTGCCTTCTAGAGACCTATTTCACACATAACACCCACAGATTCAAATAAACAGACAAAGAAAAATCTATCATGCAAATGGAGAACAAAAAAAGCAAGGGTTGCTATTTCTGTATTACATAAAACAGACATTAAACCAACAACAGTTAAAAAATGACAAAGAAGGGCATTACATAATGATAAAGGGTTTAATTCAACAAGAAGATTTAACTATTGTGAACATATATGCACCCAACATCAGAGCACCCAGATTTTTAAAACAAATATTACTAGACCTAACAAAAGAGACAGCTGTACAATAATAGTGGAGGACTTCAACACCCCACTGACACCACAACACAGGTCATTGAGGCAGAAAACTAACAAAGAAACTCTACACTTAAATTTGACTCTTGACCAAACGGACTTAAGAGACATCTACAGAACAGTCTACCCAACAGCCATGGAATATACCTTTTTCTCATCTATGCATGGAACATTCCCTAAAATTGACCACATGCTTGGTCATAAAGCATGTCTCAATAAATTCAGAAATAATAAAAATCACATCAAACATTTTCTTGGAACACAGTGGAATAAAATTAGAAATCAATACCAAGAGGTACTCTCAAAATGACACAAACACATGGAAACCAAACAACTTTCTCCTGAATGACTTTTCGATAAATAGCAAAATCAAAGCAAAAATTAAAAAAAAAAATGAAACAAAGAAAATAGAGACACAGTTTACCAAAACCTCTGGAGTATAGCAAAAGCAGTTTTAAAAGAAAAGTTTACAGTGATCACTGCCAATACTAAAAAGATAGAAATATCTCAAATTAACAACCTAAGTTTGCACCTAACAAAACTAGAAGAAGAACAAACCAAACCCAAAACTAGCAGAAGAAAAGCAAGAACAAATATCAGAACAGAACTAAATGAAATTGAGACAAAAAATATAATACAAAGGGTCAACAAAAATGTAAAGTTTGTTATTTGAAAGAATACACAAAATTGATAGTTCACCAGCTAGATTAACCAAGAAAAAACAGGGAAGATTCAAGTAAGTACAATCAGAAATTACAAAAGCAAAGTCACAGCTGATAACACAAAAATACAAAAGACCTTCAGAGACTACTATGAACTTCTCTGGGGGCACAAAGTAGAAACCCTAAAAGAAATGCATATAATCCTGGAAACACACACCCTCCTAAGTTTGAATGCAGAAGGAATTTAAATTCTGAGCTCACCAACTGAATCAGCAATACAATCTACCAAAGAACCAAACCCAGGAAAAGATGAAATAGCCTAATTCTACCAGACATACAAAGAAGAATTGGTATCAATTGCACTGAAACTATTCCAAAGAAATCAAGGAGGGATTTCTAACTCATTCCATAAAACTAATATCATCCTGATAACCAAAATCGGCAAAGAACAAATACCAAAACTATAAGCCAGTATCCCTCGTGAACATAGAAACAAAAATCCTCAGAAAATAGTAGCAAATAGAATCCAGCAGCACATCAAAAAACAATTCATCACAATCCAATGGACTTTATTCCTGGGATGTGATGACGGTTCAAAATTTGCAAGTCAATAAATGTAATTCACCAGATACATAGAATTATAAACCAAAAACATATGATCATCTCAATTGATGCAGGGAAAGCATTATAAAAATCCAGTATCCCTTCATAATAAAAACCCTTAACAAACAAGGCATTGAATGAACTTACCTCAAAATAATAACAACCATATATGGCAACCCATAGCTAACATCATACTGAATAAGCCAAAGTTGAAAGTGTTTCTTCCAAGACCTGGAACTACACAAGGATGTCCACTCTCACCATTCCTATTAGGCATAGTACTACAAGTGCTAACCAAAGAAATCAGGCAAGAGAAAGAAATAAAAGGCATTCGAATAGGAAAAGAGGATGTCAAATTATATCTGTTCACTGATCACATGATCCTGTAGCTAGGAAACCCTAAAGACTCCTATTCCTGATAAATTACTACAATAAAGTCTCAGGATGCAAAATTAATGCACAAAATTCAGTTGCATTTCTGTACATCAACAACACTGAAGCTGAGAACTGAATCAAGAACTCAATCTTATTTACAATTATTACACAACAACAGAAGACCTAGGAATACATTTAGCCAAGGAGGTGAAAGACTTCTACAAGCATAACTACAAAAGACAGATGTAAGAAATAATGGATGACACAAATAGAAAAACGTCCCATGCTCATGGATGAGAAAAACAAAGATCATTAAAATGACTACACTGCCCAAAGCAATCTATGAATTTGACCCAATTCCTATCAAATTACCATCATTTTTCAAAGAATTAGAAAAAACTATTATAAAATCCATACGGAATCAAAAAAAGCCCAAATGGTCAAAGCAATTCTATGTAGAAAGAACAGACCTAGATGCATCACATTGCTTGACTTCAAACTATACTGCAAAGCTATAATAATCAAAACAGCATGGTACAAAGGCAGAAAATTAAATGGAATAGAGAAACAAGAAATAAAGCCACTTACCTACAACCAACCAATCCTTAAGAAAGTCAACATTAAATAAGCAATGGGGAAAGGACAACCTATTCAATAAACAATGCTGGGAAAATTGGCTAGCCTTATGCCAAAGAATGAAACTGGAGCCCTGCCTCTCACCATATACAAAAACTAACTCAAGGTGAATTAAATACTTAAATGTAAAACCTAACTCTGGAAAAATCCTAGAAGAAAACCTAAGAAAAACTATCCTGGACATTGGCCTAGGCAAGTAATTTATGACTAAGACCTCAAAAGCAAATGAAACAGAAACAAAGATAAACAAATGGGACTTAAACAACAGAGAAAATAGACAACCTACAGAATGGGAGAAAATGTTTTCAAACTATGGATCCAACAGAGGACTAATAAGGAACTATTAGTACTAACTATTATTAGTCCTTTGTTGAATGCACAGAAACTATAAAAATTATGCAAATAAACGTAAATACCAAGAACAAATATTGTCCTTAAAATTGGGCAAAGAATATGAACTCACACTCCTCAAAAGAAATCCTACAAGCAACCAACGAACACGAAAAAATGTTCAACATCACAAATCCAGTAAATGCAAATTAAAACCATGAGATACCATCTCACACTAATTAGAATGGCTATTAAGAAGTCAGAACAGATAGTGGCAAGGATGAAGAGAAAAGGGAACGCTTATATGCTGCTGGTGGGAATATAATTAGTAAAACCCCTATGGGCAACAATATGGAAATTTATCAAAGATCTAAAAATAAAACTACCATTCAACCCAGCAATCCCACTACTGGGTATATATCCAGAGGAAAAAAATCATTTTATCATAAACTAACCTACAATGGCTTGTTTATTGTTGCACTATTCACACTAGCAAAGTCACAGAATCAACCTACATGTCCATCAATGGTGGGTTGGAAAAAGAAAATTTGGCACATATACACCATAGAATACTATGCAGCCATAAAAAACGAATGAAATCATGTCCTTTGCAGCAACATGGATGCAGCTGGAAGCCATTATCCTAAGTGAAATAACACAAAAACATAAAATCAAATACCACATGTTCCCACTTAGAAGAGGGAGGTAAACAATGAGTATAGATGGACATAAAGATAGAAACAGTATATATTATGGACTGTCAAGTGGGGTAGGGTGAGCGCTAAAACTACTTATCGGATACAATATTCACTATTTGGGTGATGCATTCACTAGAAGTAAACCCCAACATTACTCAATATACCCAGGTAACCAACCTGTGTGTCTACCCCCTGAATCTGTGATAAAATAAAATAAAATACATGTTTTTAATCAACTATGAGTGATGATAGATTAACAAATCTGATATGCTACTTAAATGTATTAAGTGTATATATTCATTTTTAAATATGAATATGCAAGGAAAATCTATTTTGAAGTCTTGACAAGTTCTTGGAAGTTCATTCTTGAAAACAGAAATTCTAATGTCATTACTCATTATTATGACATATTAATATACAGGTATAAATTTTCAACATTTAAAGAAATGATTCGTGTCTTTAAAAAGTATCAATCTATAGCTTTTTCCTTTTTGTATTGCAATATGTATTTTTAAGTTTTCATTTTTAAAAAATTTTACTAGCATGGTCATATATTCAAAATACAAGAAAAGAAAGTTTTCCCCCATCCAAGTACTAACCATGCCCAAACCTGCTTAGCTTCTGAGTGGAAGACAGTGTGGTGATTCCTCAAGGATCTAAAACCAGAAATACCATTTGACCCAGCAATCCCATTACTGGGTATATACCCAAAGGATTATAAATCAATCTACTATAAAGACACATGCACAACTATGTCTATTGCAGCACTATTTACAATAGCAAAGACTTGGAACCAAACCGAATGCCCATGAATGATAGACTGGATAAAGAAAATGTGGCACATGTACACCATGGAATATTACGCAGCCATAAAGAAGAATGAGTTCATGTCTTTGCAGGGACACTGATGAAGCCAGAAACCATCATTCTCAGCAAAACAACACAGAAACAGAAAACCAAACACTGCATGTTCTCACTCCTAAATGGGAGTTGAACAATGAGAGCACATGAACACAGGGAGGGGAACATCACACACCAAGGCCCATTGTGGGTGGGAAGCAAGGGGAGGGAGAACATTAGGACAAATATTTAATGCATGCACAGCTTAAAACCTAGATGACAGAAGCTAGATGACAGGTTCATAGGTGCAGCAAACCATCATGGCACACACATACCTATGTAACAAACCTGCACGTTCTGCACACGTATCCCAAAACTTAAAGTAAAATAAAACACAAAGAACAGTTTTCACTGTCTGCATTTTTTTTCTAGCCAGAATTAGTATCTCATTATTCTTATTGAAAATAATTGTGTCATTCCAGAGAAAATACCAATACACCACTGCTCACACTACTGCTGTGTGAGATCTAACGTGCATTTAACAAATTTATTTTCCATTTAATGAAAATAGTATTTAATACTATATTTTCTATTTAATGTATTCAGAATAAATTTTGTTATTTGCAACAAGACCCCTGATCTATTTGAAGGGATAAGCAAAGGGAGTGGTTTAAAAGATATATCAAAGGCATAAAAGATACTCTACAGATGACTGCTCTGACAGAAGGAAATAAATGACAAGATCTTAAAACTTACAATGTTATGCCTCTACTAAAAATCAAAGTAAATACAGTATCTCCTTAATATGTATTTTTAAATGATAGCAAACACTTCAGGGCTTACCTCTTGTAAATTTCTCTTCATGTGGGATCCTTAGCCAACCAAATATTGATAATAGTGTTAAGTGTTTGAGTTTCACAGTATAGTATTTTAAAACAGATATTGAGTTTAGAAATAGGAATAAAGAATACTTTTTATTTAAGGGGTTTACTATGTTATTTGGGTAGAAAGACATATGCATTAGAAAAGCAAGTGAAAATGAAAACTCAATAGGTCAAACATCAATGTGCAAGGATGATAGTATTGCTCTCATTATAAGAAAATATTGAAGATTTTTTACATTATTATTAACTTTCCCATTGTTCAACATTCAGTGATACCATCAGGCAAAAAGTTCTATGAATTTTTTCATGCACAAATAATCACAATAACAACAACATCTAACGTGAATCAACTGCTTCTATGTATGAGACACCCTTCTGAGCACGGTATGTGCTTCAACTTATGAAATTCTTATAAACTTAGGACTGGCTTTAAAGCCTAAAATATGAAAATCAATTAATGATTAAATACTGCCTCCAAATCATGACAGCATAATTTTTCAGGGGTAAATAAAATTATTTTTTCTAGTGCTTTTTAATATTGATAAAACATAAATCTTTTTTTAAACAGAATGTTCTTTAAATGTGTATCTATGTTCATGTTTCCTGAGCACATTCCACATTTTTCCCTTTTGTGGTGTCATCAAAGCCTTCTGCAACAGACCTGGTATTATGAAAGGGCGCCACCACACACATAATCCTACATACCTGTGCACATGGCATGCTTCCCTATTTACCTGGGTTATTCCCATTACTAGTGAAACTTTATGAACTATCATAAAATAGACAAGATATGCACACCTTATAAACTACCTCATGTAGGATCTGAAGTGCCATCTGCATTCACAAAATCCAAGGTGCTCGAAAAATCATTTTCATCAGGTGGAAGGTAAGAGCTTGTTTACATAATTAATTTGACTTAATAGTTCATTTTTTTCTTCAATATCAACTATTCAATTAAGCAACCTGTAAACTTTAAATAGATGAATAAATGCATTGAAAATCTTCTCAAAGAAATGCTTTTTTATGACAATGCCTTTTGTACTCAATATTATTAACTAACTTTTATAATAGCTTTGTTTATTATGAATTTATTTGGTGTTAATATAGGTGTCAGGTTTTCTGCAGGGCAGTGAAAATAAGCAGTAACAAAATGGCAAAATATACTTTTGAAGACACAAGCAAATTATAGCTTTAATAAAAGCAATGTATCCATTTAATAGCCAACCAAAAGTGGAGATAATAAATGCTACAAGGCACAGAAGGCCATTTAGTCATTTAGAAATAACCAAAGAGAGAGCATGCAGTACTTGAGTATCTCTGCTCATTCCCGGAAGTCTCAGTTTAAAAGTAAAGTTGTATTATAGCTAAATATGTTCTTTAGCAATTCCTATGTCTCCTTCTGTAGCATTCCCCCTTTTTCCACACAAGTGCCAATTACGTTTCAACTCTGCTCTTCCTCTCAAAGCCTTGCATCACAAAAACAGCATTGGGAATATGTATTCCTCTTCCATATAGAGTGCATTTTTTTTTTTTTTGAGACAGAGTCTCGCTCTGTTGCCCAGGTTGGAGTGCAGTGGTGCAGTCTCAGCTCACTGCAACCTCTGCCTCCTGGGTTCAAGCGATTCTCCTGCCTCAGCCGCCCAAGTAGCTAGAATTACAGGCGTGCACCACCACACCCAGCTAATTTTTGTATTTTTACTAGAGACAAAGTTTCACCATGTTGGCCAGGGTGGTCTCGATCTCTTGACCTCGTGATCCACCTCAGCCTCCCAAAGTGCTGGGATTACAGGTGTAAGCCACCGCACCCAGCCTAGAGTGCAGTTTTAAGTTATAAAATCCACTGAGATTATTCCAAACCTAAAATTATAACTCTTCAGACAAGGAGAAAAATTCTAAGAAAATTCTAAAAATTCTAAGATTGACATTTCAGGAAATACGAGTTAGGTTCCTACTTCTGCAGGTATCACCTTCACTTTGTAGATTTAACCAGCATCTGACTTTCACCCTCGAAACAGTAATTGCCTTGGAGTTTTGCTTCCCCACACACAACAGGAAGACAGCTACTTCCCAAGAGTTCTTTCCTCCCCCAACCCAAGCTCAATGCTTATTACTTTTAGACTCATATTACTCTTATAACATCCTTTATCCTCCCTTGAACTATGGTCCATTCATTGAGAACTGTTGTGTTTCTCTTTAGCTAATTTCCAGCAGCATCATCAGTGACTTGCATATACAAATTAATGACCAATACGTATTTCTGACTTCATAGTCCTGTTACTTCACTTCGTATTATTTTCAACTGTACTCCACTCAGTCACTTACTCACATAGTCACCCACTACTTATATCTTTCAAGTGAACTCTACCTCTGAGATCTAGACCTGGGCCACTGCGACCACAATTTACATTTTTCCCAGTATTCTTTTTTTTTTTTTTTTTTTTTTTTTTTTTGCTTTGTCACCCAGGCTGAAGTGCAGTGTTGGGGTCTTCGCTCACTGCAAACCTCCACCTCCCAGGTTCAAGCGATTCTTCTGCCTCAGCCTCCTAAGTAGCTTGGATTACAGGCGCCCACCACCACGTTCCACTATTTTTTTTTTGTATTCTTAGTAGAGACAGGGTTTCACCACGTTGGCCAGGCTGGTTTTAAACTCCTGAGCTCAACTGATCCTCCTACCTCAGCCTCCCAAAGTGCTAGGATTACAGGTGTGAGCTACCAGTATTCTTAATCAGTTATTCCCATATTATGGTATTTTATTTACCTAACAACCTCTCTTAGTCTACCTACTTCCTCTACCTTTAGCAGCCTTTATGTATCTTTACCTCTTGCCCTATACAACAAATATTTCACACCCATCTCTTTAAGCTCTCTCTGATCAATTTCCTCTACTTCTGTGCTCCACTGGGCGCCTGGCATTCCATTTCACAGAGGCCAATGCTGTTGAAATTTAGCTGCCTGGTTTCTGACTACTTCAGCAATGTAACAGCAACTAGAGAAAATTTTACTACCAGATACACTTGTGCCTCTATAAGTTTATAGCCATTGACCTCAGCAAAGGAACACTTACCAGCAACTCTTGTTTCCTATTTAGAATCTTTTTTTTTTTTTTTTTTTTTTTTTTTTTGAGACGGAGTCTCGCTCTGTCACCCAGGCTGGAGTGCGGTGGCGCAATCTCGGCTCACTGCAAGCTCCGCCTCCCGGGTTCACGCCATTCTCCTGCCTCAGCCTCTCCGAGTAGCTGGGACTACAGGCGCCTGCCACCACGCCCGGCTAGTTTTTTTTTGTATTTTTAGTAGAGACGGGGTTTTTAAAAGTTCTAACCTTCATCCCCTTCTCTTAGTCTCAAATTTTACATTATGCTGAAAAATAGGCAAAATATCATAAAATAAATTCTATAAGTTCTTGCAACAAATATACAAACCCATTGGCATCTGCATTTTTCTCTTCCTGTCTCCGCACTGTTATAAAAGTGCTTACCTTTTCGTTTCCAAGCCTTTCATTTTGTGCTTGTGATCCTATTTCCACCAATTCCCCCTACACATAATCAATCATTCCTTAAAGGTTATTTTTCAACTACTCCTTCTCCTCTCTACTGGCTACTTATCATTAGCATTTAAATATATTCAGTCTTTCCTCCAACTCAAAACAAAAAAGCAACCGTGCACTCCCCATCTCTTTCCTCTTTTCATAATCAAAGTCCTCTAATGTGTTTTCTTATGCTTTGTTTTTAATTCCTCACTGGTGATGCCTCTTTCTCCTAAATTCCCTAGTTCTATAATGGAAACAGCTTGCACTGACTCAAGAGAGCCAAGTGTATGAGCCTCTTCCCAATCGCACTATGATGTAACACTGTCAACTCAAAAATAAGTCATGATAGGAATGTTTATCTCATGCAAACTAGCAAATGTTACACATCTAACGAATCAGCTTTGTTTACCAGCACACTGCTCTTTATCTTCTTCCACCCATCCTGTAAATGTCATTTCACAGCATTCTAGATGTTAATACACACAGGCTAACTTTTCGTTTTCTGAAATTCAACCACCATCTATGTACTAAGAATTCTCACATCTATATCACAAGCCTAAAACTCACTCCCTATAGGTCTAAATCCAAGTTTCCAATGTTTCCCTCCATTTAAATGTCTCCAGCACATGTCAAATTTTATTTCCAAAACTCAACTTTTTCTTTCACAAAACTCGTCCTTTCTTTGTGCCGTGTTTCCGTAACTGACATATTTAGTTGCTCAAGCAAGAAACTTTGTATTATAGTTGACTCATCTTCCTTCACTTGCCAGAATAGTCCACATTTCTCAAATCCACAACTTTTTATCCTTACCCTTGCTGTCCTACAACCTTAAGGTAAAATCTAAATTATGTCGATAGACTTCTAACTTGTGCTTTTGCCTCCAGTACTGTTCCAGGTCAATTCATTTTCCATACTACAGCAAGACTAGTATTTTAAAAATCATGTAACTCTCATATTTAAGATGTTGCTAATTCAAAACCCTTTTGTAGTTCATAAAGCATCTTTTAATCTAGGTCCTGATTATTTTCCCAAGGAACTCACTCTTTTCTAGCTCTACTTTATGCTACAGCTATTTCAATGCATTCTGTTCTCAATTTTGAGATGCTTCTGCTTTCTGTGGGATCTTTATTTCTATCACTACTCTCCACCTCCCAAAGCCCTCTACTTCCCCTTGTGTCATTAGTCATTGCCCCTGATTAATTCACTCATTATTACTATTAATATTAAAGACAGGGTCTCGCCATGTTGCCCAGACTGGACTCAAACTCCTGGACTCAACTGATCCTCCCGCCTCAGCCTCCCAAAGCACTAGGATTACAGGCACGAGCCACCACACTGGCCTATTTTTGCTTTTCAAAAAGGAAATCCCTTCAAAAAGTTTAAATTTTGAATTCCTTTCAAAATTAAGAGTGTGGATTTCTTTCAGATTTTGTATCAGATTTGTGTTGTTCCTATGACAAATTTCCACAAACTTAGTTCCTTGAAACTACACAAATTTGTTACCTAGAGTGTTGGAGGTCAGTAGCCTGACCAGGTCTCACCGGCCTAAAGTCAGTGTCTACAGTGCTGGGTTTCTTTCTATAGTCTCTAAGACAGAACCCATTTCTTGGTCTTTTATAGATGCTAGAAGCCACCCACATTCTTTGACTTGGGTTCCCCCTTCCTCCATCTTCAAAGCTAGCATAAACTGATGGTATCCTTCTCACATTATATCACATGACCTTGCTTCTGCCGTCACATCTCCTTCTCAGACTCTGACTTTTATGCATCTATCTTTCACTTTTAAGGAGCTTGAGATTACACTGAATCACCTGAATAATCCAGGATAATCTCTCATTTTAAGCCCTTTCTTTAAAATATCTATAAGATAACATATTTACATGTTCTTAAGTTTACACCATGGACACTTTCAGAGCCATTACCATGCCTACTATAGATCCTGATCTCTTCTCAAATTTCTGGGTGTTCAGTGTACCTTCATGAATATTCAATGATGTGTTTTCCCACATCACTCAAGATAAAACCCTGCAAATAGCTCTACAAGTTTTTTAAGTACCTAGGGATATTAGCAGAGACTCAAAGTACTACAATTCACCATTTTAAAGAGAAATTTATTAAGCAAACATCTGTTTATGGCTTTATCTTTTATACTAAGATATACTGGCCCAAATATTCTTGAGCAACCTTACATTCTGTATTTCAAATGTTCTATGTCATGATACTTACTATACTTACTATTGAAATCATGACCAATGAAAATTTAGGCCAAAAAATTTAACTGCCTAATTTAAATATGTTAATTAGGATGTTGGACTTTTTCTTCAAGGGCATGGTAGACCCACCATCTCTGGCAAACCATAAATGATATGAAGAAATTGAATATCATTGCGAAAACAAAGCACTTTTGTATTACACCCTGTTAGTTACCAGTATATTATAATGCAAAAACCAAAAATACCTTTTCTTTAGGACATAATATAAAAATACATCCAGGTCCTCAATAAAAGTTAGCTTAATCTGAAAACATGCTAAGTATATAAAGTTCTGAATTTATAGGAAAACATGATGCAAATAACATTTTTGCTGGTAATGTTTCATGATACAAATGTATTTAACTTGGAAAAGAAATGCCCAAGAGCTATCAACGATGGCATTCTTCTATCTACCCATAGTATTTCACTGTCTGAAAATGATACAGGCTGTCACAGTTATAACTAGATTCAAACCTGAGTCCTCACCGGGACAATTTCTACCACTAGAAAAATAAAATACATAAACATTTAGAGACGAAAATGTATCATTGATAAGCGAATATCCAAAGAAAACAGTTCCCCTCTTCATGGTTTCGTAACCCATAATCTTCTAAAATGGATTTTGCAAACAACTGTAATGTGTGAGGTTTTATATAATCCACATAGGGCCTGAGCGGATGGTTGCTAGAAAAAGTTCTGCCCTCAGAATATGTTGTCCTTTGGTCAGCTGACCAATGCCAGTTATCTTCCAGTTTAATTAGTCATTTATTTTTCGAAATATAGACTTTCTAGGCCAGGAGCGCTGGCTCAGGCCTGTGATCTCAGCACTTTGGGAGGCCGAGACAGGCAGATCACCTGAGGTCAGGAGTTTGAGACCAGCTTGGCCAACATGGTGAAACCCCATCTCTATAAAAATACAAAAATCAGCCACGCATGGTGGCAGACCCCTGTAATCCCAGCTATTCAGGAAACTGAGGCAGGATAATCGCTTCAACCTGGGACACAGAGGTTGCAGTGAGCCGAGATCACACCATTGCACTCCAGCCTGGGTGACAGGAGTGATACTCTGTCTCAAAAAAAAAAAAAAAAGAAATACAGAATTTCTAAATGCCTTTATCAAAATGGAGTAAAACAATAACCACTCTTGCCTTTATTTATTTATTTTCTTGTTAATACTCAGCTCTCTAGGAAGACATGCAAGGGACGATGAGATATTCTAAGAATGAAAAGTTGTGGAGGGCAGTGAAGGGAGTGAAGGGAGAGCTGGGTGATGAGGCTGCCACGTGAGGTCCTGGATACTTCAAGGGCACAGAAATTTCAGAAAGGAAGGTGAAGAGAGCTTGCCTACTTTGCAGTTTTACCTAGAGCTACCCATGCCAGAGACCATTGTATTTGCTTTACTTTTTTAACACAGGGTATTAAAAACAGAGAATCTGGCCTGGACAGATCTCTTTAGATCAGGTTCCTTCTAATAGGACCCAGTACAGGTAGAGCAGCCACAGCCATAGTAAGTCAGAATGATGTCCACAGGGTGGAGTCTGCTCAGGGCTGCCCCATCTGTGCTTGCCTGGATTGGCCAGAGAACTCAAGAAATCTCCTCTGATCATCTTTTACAATTGACAAATTTTAATCTGCTTACTGTGACTCAATAATGAAGCTACCGACCTTATAATTCTAATATTTAAATGGTACTTTCTTTCTAGACAATATTAAAAAATTAATATAAGATTATATTTTAGTGATTTTATAAAATCAGGATCCAAATGTTCATGCATAAGATTCTTATGTTTGTGCTATGTCTTCTATATTAGAAACTCCTAAATTTGATTAAAGAGCAGTTATAGGCAGCTATATTTTATCTTAATAGAAATGTGTATTAAAATGCTCTACTGACTTCAATGTGTATGGAATTCTAAAAATGCTTTTATGTTTTCTTCTCCTAGAAGGAAGTACTTCAACAGTTACTCTTAAATGTCACTAAAATGTTTTTAAAGTTTATTTCAACACTCCTCAGCCTCAAAAAAAAAAAGACTTTTAAAATAGCTTGGAAAAAATAAATAGTTTGGAAAAAGTTGTATGATACTGAAATGAAGAACAGTAGCTATGAAATATTTACACACTTGATGCATGCTTTTTTTCAAATTGCCTCAAGGCAGACGTTGTGCTTCAAACAAATAGAGTCTGGAGGTAATCTGAGTGGGGTGACTGAGTTATTGTCCTTGTTAAGAAAAGTGAGTAAGTTTACATCACTGCAAAATATTGAGCTTTATTCCAACCACTATCTTTCATATTCTCTTATCAATGATAAATTTTATTTCTAAGTGTTTGTGTTGTCTATATATTTTTCTTTTCCGGCGATAGAAACTGTCCCAATGAGAACTCAAGTTTGAATCTAGCTGTAACTATGACAGCCTACATCAGCTACAGACAGTGAAATACAACAGGTAGATATAAGAATGCCAGTGTTGATATCTCTTGGGCATGCCTTTCTTTTTCTTAAGTTAAATATATTTGTATTATGAAATATTACAAACAAAGATGTTATACAATGGACACCCATATGCACATGTTCAAAAGGTTACTACATCTCATGCATTGCTATAATTATTTCATACTTTAAGTTACATACTGGAGGAAGAGAGTAGAATAGTGGTTAGCAGGGCTGGCAAGGATAGTAGGACGGTTGGATGGAGAGAGACTGGTTAATAAGGACAAAAATAGATAGGAGTAATAAATTACAGTGTTTGATAGTATAGTCTGATGAATGTAGTTAACAACTTTTTCTGCTTTTTGTCTTTAAAGGTACAAATTTTAGGATAAATGACCTAAATAAAGGCATCACCTCTGTACTTAAACTGGACTGCATAATATTCGTTTAAATAGTCACATAGCTGAGAATTCTGTAGTATTATCAAGAAGATGTGTTTCCAGATTCAGGAAATGGTAAAGTAAAAATGCACAGCTAAAGTTAAAAGAAAATATTATGGACTGTAAAAATGTGCAGTGTTAACACTTTCAATTCATTGTTTCAATTCATCTGTAAAATGGCAATATTAAATTTTGGTAAATTTAGTATTTAACAAAATTGTTTTATAGAAACAAGAAAGCTCCACAATTTTTTACTCCATTTGATGAGAATAGCTTGAGGGCTTTATTTTTTACTGAATCTTGCAGTTCCTAGTTTGTGATTTTCCCTCATGTTATAAAACACTCATGATTTTTACACGCACTATTTCAGAAACTAGGAAGTTCCCTATTATTTAAAAAGCTTAAGTATCTGAATTTCCCATTACATAGCTGTCTTAGTTATTACATGAGATGTTTCTAAGTAAAATCATGATGTAAACAAGTTGAGAATCAACCATAAGATTCCAGCATGGCCTGATGGCAACATCTGATACAAAGTGTTGAGAGCAAAATATTTCAATGGATAGCATTCTTTAAGTCTCCCCAAATATAATTATATCCCCTTGTTTCTAAAATAATCTTTGGAATTAATGAGGTATAAGTGTGTATGTATCTCCCAGAAATTGGAAAGGAAGCTTAAGGGCAAAATTTCAAATAATGAAATCTTTATTTTGCATCTTTATCCCTTCATGAAGTGTGAAGACCAATTGGAAACATAATACCACCTGAAATATCAAGATAGAGATATTAGGATATAATTTGGAGCTGCAAAATTGGTGTTAGAGCTAAGATAGAGCAAGATGGCCAGATAGAAGCCTCCACCTGCAGGAACACCAAGTTGAACAACTATCCACACGCACACCAAAAAAAATGTCAATAAGAACCAAAAATCAGGTAAGCAATCACAGTACCTACTTTTCTGATTCATATCACTAAAAGAGGCAGTGAGGAGGGTAAGAAATATAGTCTTGAAATGCTGATGCCACCCCTCCCCAATACCATGGAGGTAGCAACCGCGTGCCATGGAGAAGGAATCCGTACAATTGGCAGAGAGAGAGAGCAGTGATTATTGGAATTTTTACTGGAACTCAGTGCCACCCTGTCATAGCAGAAAGCAACACCAGGCAGTACTCAGCCGATGCCCATGGAGGGAGCATTTAGACCAGCACTAGCCAGCGGCAAATTGGGAATCCCAATAGTTGGAACCTGAGTTCCACTAAATCTTACCACTGTGAGCTTAAGGGGTCTGGGGTCCTAAATAAACTTGAAAGGCAGTCTAGGCCTGCAATTCCTGGCTTAAGTCCTGGTGTTGTGATGAGCTTGGAGCCAGTGGAGTTGGAGGCACATGACCCAGTGGGAAACCAGCTGGGTCAGCCAAGGGAGCATGTGCCTCCCTTCTCCCAACCCCAGGCAGCACAGCCTGTAGCACCCGGAGAGACCCCTTCCCTTTGTTGAGGAGAGGAGATGGAAAAGTAAAGAGAATTTTGTCTTCCAACTTGGATACCAGCTCAGCCACAGTAGGATATGGCACCAGGCAGAGTCCTGAGGTCCCCAGTTCAGACCTTTGCTCCTGGATGACATTTCTAAACAGACCCTGTGCCAGAAGGGAATGCTTGAGAAGGATCCAGACCTGAAAAGATTCATCACCAGCTGATTAAAGAGCCCATGGGCCCTGAATAATCATCATCGGTACCCAGGCAGTGCTCACAATGGGCTCTGGATGAGACTCAGGGATGTGCTGGCTCCATATGAAACTCAGCACATTCCCAGCTGTGGTGGCTAGAAGGAGGGATTCTTTCTGTTTGAGAAGAGGTAAGAGTAAAGGGGACTTTGCCTTGCAGTTTTAGTACCAGCTTGGCCACAGTGCAGTAGGGCACCACGTAGGCCCTTGGGGCCCTGATTCCAGGCCTTGGCTCTTGGACAGCATTCCTGGACCTGCCCTGGGGAATAAGCCATCTCGCTGCACTAAAGGGTAAGTACCAGGTCTGGCAGCATTCACCTTAAGATGACTGAAGACCCCTTGGGCCTCGGGTGACCATAGGGAGTAGTCAGGCCATACTTGCCATGAGCCTGGGGTAGTGGTGTCCATGGAGAAAGACTCCTCTGCTTATGGAAAGGAGAGTGTCAAGGACTTTGTCTTATGGCTTGGGTGCCAGCTCAGCAGTAGTGAATAGAGCACCAGATAGATCCCTAAGGTTTCTTACTCCAGGTCCTGGCTCCCAGACAATACCTATGGACCTACCTGAGACTGGAGAAACTCACCACCCTGAAAGGAAGGATACAAGCCTAGCTGGCTTCACTCCCTGCTGACTGTAGAGCCCTAGGGCCATGAGTGATAATAGGCAGTGTCCAGTCAGTGATGACAGTAGTCCTTGGGTGAGACCCATAGCTGTGATGGCCTCAAGTCTGGCCCAGCATAGTCCCAGTGGTGGTGGCCACAGATGTACTTGTGTCACCCCTCCCTCAGTTCCAGGAAGCTCAGCACAGAAATGAATCCCACTTATAACAGCTACAAATAAAATATCTATGAATTGGCCAGACAAGAAAGATTTCTACAATAAAAACTATAAAATACTGATGCAATAAGTTGAAGAGGACACAAAAATGGAAAGATATTCTATATTTATGGATTGTAAGAATCAGTATTGTTGAAATGTCCACGTTACTTAAAGCAAAGTACAGATTAAATGCAATCTCTATCACCATACCAACGACAGTCTTCACGGGAGAAAAAAGTCTTAAAATTTATATGCTACCATAAAAGACCCAGAACAGCCAAAGTCATCCGCGCAAAAAGAAGAAAACTGGAACAATCACATCACCTAACCTCACATTGTACTACAGAGCTGTAGTAACCAAACAGCGTGGCACTAAGATAAAAAACCCATAGACCAACGGAAGAGACACTCCAGAAACAAACTCATACATTTACAGTGAACTTACTTTTGACAAGGTGCCAAGAACATACACTGGGGAAAGGACAGTCTCTACAATAAACGGTGCTGGGAAAACTGGATATCCATATGCAGAAGAAAGAAACTAGACTGCTATCTCTCACCGTACACAAAAGTCAAATCAAAATGTATCAGACTTAAATCTAATACTTCTAACTATAAAATACTAAAAGAAAACATTAAGAAAACTCTCTAGGACACCAGATTGGGCAAAGATTTCTTTAGTACCCTATAAGCACAAGTAACCAAATCAAAAATGGACAAATTGAATCACATCAAGTTATAAAGCTTCTGCACAGCAAAGGAAACAATCGACAAAGTGAACAGGCAACCCACAGAACGGGAGAAAATATTTGCAAACTACCAATCTGACAAGTGATTAATAACCACGATATATAAGGAGCTCAAATAAGCTCACCTTGTACACCAAGGATTAATTTCTCCTCAGCTAAAGATGACAAAACTCCAAACACAAACAGCAGGGGAAAAGGTGAGGCTTCCTAGAGCTAATGGGACCTGGGGAGGCAGCTGAGACCCTAGAAAATACAAGTCTGTCAAGCCTCTCCAAAGACGCTGCGAAGGCTTAGGCCCACAGGCAGGCAAGCAACCACAGTTACGGCCTTCCAGTATGTCTGGGGTGCAAGACACAGGCTGCAGTGGACAAATGGCAAATGTGCCCACTGTAGAGTCCCAGATTGGCCCCTGAACCAGGATTTCCTATTTCTTGTACAACCAATGAACCTGCTGGGTCATCATGGCTCATCTTCAGAAATACATTAGCTGAAAGAGGCTATATTAAAGGTCATACTTTGACCCAACTGAATACACTTTCAGACATGCCCTAGAGATGAGCCACTTGCAGCCTGTATTTTTGCCTTAGATATGCCAGTTTTCCTTTGTAGATACCCACATTGAAGCATCAGTTTTCAGATGCAACCAGAGTTGGAATTTTTGTGAAGTTAATGAAGCTTAATCTTCAGGCCATTTCCAAGACCCTATACCTAGTTTTATATTCATACTCTTTTTATTAAAACACCTTTCTAAATAGTTGAAGCTTCCACCCACAAAATCTGGATCCACCCCTGGTCATGGCGTAAACACTTGGAGAATGGTCACTAGAATCTGCCCTACTCCTGGTATGTGGAGGACCTCACATGTAAAGGCTGAGTTTTCCCGGCTGTGCCTCAGTGGACACAAACAGCTTACCCAGCTGCCTCTCCCTGAGCATAACATCATCTCAGGCAGGTAGAAGGAAGCCAGGACTTGGTGCTGGAAATGCATAAAGCAAGCCAGGAAGAAAGGGGGAAGGAAGAAAAAAGGAGACATGAAAAGCAAACTATTTAGCAATAAATTAGCACAGCTTCCTAATTCTGTTAGGCAGCATACTAGACTGCGAGCCCCTTGAGGGGAGCGCGGTGCATTCCTTTGGGTAGTTCCAGTGCCCAGCATAGTGCTTCATCAACATTAAACCATACCCTTCCTTTCATCTAGTCATTTTTCATCTCCCATTTTACCAGGTAATATTCTCAATGTTCACGTTCTCAGAGGCTTGTAAACCAACAGAAGCATAGAAGAATCAATGCTGCTAGTGCCTCCTTGTTTCCCTTTAGAGTGCAGCTGAAGGGGAAAAGCTCCTTTGCTGCTCATTTTTTCTTAAATCGTCCGTATACATCAGACACCTTCATCTCTTCACCCTGTGACCTAGTAAGGAAAGCAGCAGCAATGACTTCGCGGTAACAACCTTTTCCCCACTGAGCACTCTCCATTCAGAATATGCAGGGTTGGCATGGAAGTCTTTTTTTTTTTTCTCCTATTCCCCAGGATAGAGTCTCACTCTGTCACCCAGGCTGGAGTGCAGTGGTGCAGTCTCAGCTCACTACAATCTCCACCTCCCAGGTTCAAGCGATTCTTGTGCCTCAGTCTCCCAAGGAGCTGGGATTACAGGCACGTGCCACCACACCCAACTAATTTTTGTATTTCTAGTAGAGGGGGGTTTCGCCATGTTGGCAAGCTGGTCTAGAACTCCTGGCCTCAAGCGTTCCGCCTGGCTTAGCCTCCCAAAGTGCTGGGATTACAGGCGTCAGCCACTGTGCCCAGCCTGCTTGGGATCCCATATTAATTGGCGTCAAACACTTAACACATTAACAGACACGTGGAATTGGTCCCTTTTTACAGGTAGCACCTCTGGGGCACAGACTGCTTCAGGCTGCTATTCTGTTTACATTCATAGTAAAAACAGTAGACATGGGTTTGTTCACGTTCTACTTCCATCAGTAAAGAAATGTAAAATGCACACGCCTGTGGTCCCAGCTGCTTAGGGGAATGAGATGGGAGGATCCTTTGAGCCCAGGAAGTGGAGGCTCAGTGAGCCATCATTCCACCGCTGTACTCCAGCTTGGCATATAGTGAGACCTTACCTAAAAAAGAAAAAAAAAAAAAAAAAGCCGAACACTGTCGTTATGAGAAGCTCATTACCCACTGCTCACTATTACAGAGATGCTTTATACGTTTGATAAGTTTCGTGATTTTTTTTAGTTTTTAAAAATCAATGAGTATGCGGTACTTATGAAAATAATAGGAGAGGATATTATTTGTCTTTACACCGATGCCAAAATAAAAATTTAGAAGTGTTTTAAACTTTAAAGTTGTTATTAAAACTGAGCTCTAGGCAGGTTTAGAAAATTAAAATGAGTAACTGAACACATTTTGCAGCAAGTCCAGCAGACCAGCAGCTGCACCTATGGCACCACATGAGCTGCTGTGGCCACAGTGATCAATTAGGCCCAGTATCACTGGCTGGGGTCTTTGCTAGTCACACCTAACTCCTCCATGAAGCAGTAGTGACACTGTAAATGGAAGAACAAACACTGGTTCTGAAAAAGAAACCTCATCAGTTTTGCATTCCAGCATTTATGGCTTTTATGCGTTTGCATAGAGAGGGGTGACCTGACAGGCCCAGGGAAACCTCGACCTGGGGTGGGGTAGGGGAAAGCAAGGCTGTTAAACACTAGCGTCTGTAGCGGCTCCCAGTCTGTCCTCACACCGTGTTATGAGAGAAGAGTCGCAAGGTGTAACTCAAGCAACTGAATACACGAAAGTCTAAAGCCCTCTCTTGACATGTAAGTACGCATGTGTTGATTTTTGTCCTTGCCTTCCACAGGGGCTGCTGCAAGGTGATATTGCAAAGCCTGTGACTGCAAGGCGTCTACCGTGGCCTTCAGTCAGCTGAAAGCACTGGTCTCCTCCTCCAGTTCCTAGTGCTTTTCCACCACCTTGCACTTCTCCCTCCTGATGGACCCGCTTCAGGTGCTCAAACTCCTCATGGAGCTGCCTTTCCTTCTCTTTTAGCTCCAGCTCTGTGGGGAGGAGCGGTGTCGGGGAAGGGGTTGTTCAAAAAGGATAAAAAGCAAATAAAATAATGAAAATGAGAATTTTCATTGTTCTGAAACAGAAAGAAACTCCATCAGTTTTGCATTCCAGCATTCATCACTTTTACGTGTTTGCATAGAGAGAGGTGATCCACCAGGCCCGGGAAAGCCTGGACCTGGCGGGGGATGGCGGAAAGCAAGGCTGTTAAACACTGGAGTCTTCAATAGCTCCCAGTTTGTCAATTTTCATCAAAACAAATATTGAAAATGAGAATTTTCATTATTTATTTGACCACAAATCATAGACAGCAAGAATGTCCAGAAAAGAAGTGGCTATTAGGAACCCACGTAGAAAGATGGAAACAGAAACACAGCAATAGTGAGATATGCATATTACAGGGATGGCAGGCAATCAGCAAATGACCTCCAGGAGACGTCTTGTTCAGGGACTATGCTGTCCCACAGGAATAGAGACAGGGCTCATGAACTACTCTAACTTTATACAAGTGAGCTCCTTCCTGTGGCTAATGAAACAAATAATTCTCTTATTATCTACAGAAGAGAGTAATTTATCAGCACCAGCACAGCATTCAGCCAGAACAGTGACACCCATAACTGTTTCAAAATGCTGCATGCTTCTCATCTGAATTTCCTCCTGTGGGCACGTTTCCTCTCCAAGATTAAGGATTACTGTAAGCCAAGAACAGTCACAGTGGTACACTTAAGACCTAGTTGGCAGGTGGTGAGACTACAGAAACAAATTGAACCAGCTTGAGACTATGTGGAGACTCTTTAACAATATACCCATTACATAACCACCATAGGAATGTGTACCTCCAGGTGAGCATAGCTATTTATTCACAGGTAGAAAAAGTCGTAGTTGAAAATCACTGCTAAACATCTGTATCTTCCTGGAGCAAAAATTTTAAGAATTTTGAAGAAAATATTAAACTATTGAATAGTGATAAAACACCAAATATTACTGCAGGTGTTTTCAAATTCGGCCTCGACTCTCTCTTTCCCTTTGGATTTCAGCTGCTGCTTCTCTGATAAAAGGATTCTTCAGTAAGAAAGTCTGGGCCGGGTGCCGTGGCTCACACCTGTAATCCCAACACTTTCGTAGGCCGAGGTGGGCGGATCACAAGGTCAAGAGATCAAGTCTATCCTGGTGAACATGTAAAACCCCGTCTCTACAAAAAAATACAAAAATTAGCTGAGCATGGTGGTGCTTGCGTGTAATCCCAGCTACTCGGGAGACTAAGGCAGAGAATAGCTTGAACCTGGGAGGCAGAGATTGCAGTGAGCCGAGATCGTGCCACTGCACTCCAGCCTGGTGACAGAGCAAGACTATCTCAAAAATAAATAAATAAACAAAAAGGAAGTCTGAAAAATGACACTACATAGTAACAAATTGTGAGTCTTTACAGTATTCTTGTCAGAAAAAATCATTTTCAAAGTAGATGATCATGATGAGGTATACCATAAAATAAACCTTGAGAGACTGTAAATATTTATATTCATATGAAACATTTATATAAATAATGAAGGAGCATTTTATATTTTTATCTGGAAAGTTTACCTTCCTCATTTAGGTAAAAGCCTAATAAAATGTTATCTGTATCAATTAGAGATCAGTTAGGAGACAGAAACCACACCGGTAATCTGAAGAGTAAAAACAGACTATGAGGAAATATGAATTCACAACAGGGGATTAGCCAATAAGAGCAAAGGGAATCTGAAAAATATAGCCAAGGCAGGTGGATCACCTGAGGTCAGCAGTTTGAGACCAGCCTGACCAACATGATTAAACACTGTCTCTACTAAAAATATAAAAATTAGCTGGGTACGGTGATGGGCACCTGTAACCCCAGCTACTCAGGAGGCTGACGCAGGAGAATCACTTGAATCTGGGAGGCAGAGGTTGCAGTGAGCTGAGATTGCACCATTGCACTCCAGCCTGGGTGACACAACAAGACTCCATCTCAAAAAAAAAAAAAAAAATTATGCAACTAGCAGATATAAGTGGCAGCCACTACCTCTAGGGCTAGAGAAAAGTATCCAAAAAAGAGATGATCTTAGAAGATGACCCTGGTAAAGCTGATATTTTGAACTGGTTACAGAAGGTGCAGTTGTCACCCGCAGGATGTCTGAGAATTCCACTGAAATGATGCACACCAAGCCTGGAAAACACGAACCTGCCCCACAAAATTTCACTGACACCCACTGTGAAACCACCAGCTTCACCAGCCTCACCAGCTAGGGGGCATTGAAACTTACTGGGAAGCTACTTCTGGGATGAGAAATCTCATTAGAAAGCTGTTTCTGTGGTGCTGGCAAAACTCACTAAGAAGCCACTCACTGGGGTACACACTACTGGTGACCCTCACCAATGACAGCTCAGCTGCATGTCACTAAAGCAAAAGAGAAAAGCAGGATACCAGATTCAGAAAGAGAAAAACTCTTCCAGATCCCTCTACTACAAAGCTTAGCACTATACTAACTATTAAAGGAGAAATGTTTGCAGGGTCCAGCTCCAGTATTACAAAGCAGGGCAAAAAAGGATAGTTTTGGCATGAGAAGCAATATAGTGATAACAAGCACAGTGTGCTTCCAAATAACTTGAGTTATTCTATAGCCATAAAGAAACACCAGCATTCATTTAGAAACTGTGCATATCCTTCTATCTCTGTATATATGTTGTATATACATTTCTCTGTGTGTGTGCGTGTGTGCGCGCGCGCACGCGTGTAGTTAACATCAGGAGTGGAAGCTTCTGGTAACCTCATTTCTTGGAGGAAGCTGCAGGCCAATAAATGGAAGTAGACAGTACAAGAGCTTTGATAAAAATTTATTAAAATTGAGGTAAAAGGATGACTACATGCTGTTTTTATGTGATCCTGGAGCAGCTTTTAACAAGTCCACTTAAGACTCATCTACGTCTCTAGCAAAATCATTCCATGTACTATTAATTTCGTTTCATTAAATTAGAGCTCAGACTATACAATTAGACATTTAATTGAAAAAAGAATAAAAGTGATTGTTGTCTAATAGATATGACTATGGTAAAAAAGATAAACTCAAAACTTTATGGTTTTATTATCCTACATAAGACATTATACCAGTGTGGCATGTAACTAAGCAAACTGATTCTAGCCTATTTTATTTATCTCTATATCTCATATTAAATATTTTTATGGGAATATTTTTTAACATATTCAGAATTTTACTTCGACATAAATAAGGCAAAATATGCTTATTTTTGGTAACAGTTTTATTGAGTGTAATATAAATACTACTTTTGAATGTAATATAAATACTACCTATTGAGTGTAATACAAATACCCACTTGAGGGGTACAATTCACAAGTGTTTAGTATATTCACTACCTTGGGCAAACCATGAGTTAATTCCAGAACATTTCAATTACCTTAAACAGAAACGCTGTAACATTCAGCTGTCACCTTTCAACATTCCCATTCCCTCCCCATGTCGTGGCAAACAGTAATCTACTCTGTTTCTATAGATTTGCCTATTTTGGACATTTCATATAAATGGGATCACACAATATACAATGCACGGCCTTTTATAACTGGCTTATTTCATTTAGCATATTTTCATTTATCAGTACTTCATTACTGTTATGGCTCAATAATATTCCATTATATGGATATAAAATACTTTATCCATTTGTTAGTAGATATTTGGGTTGTTTCTGCCATTTGGCTATGAGAAATAATACTGCCATGAACAGCAATTTTCAACCTTTTATATGAACATATGTTTTCATTTCTTATAAGTAAATGTACAAGAATTAAATGGTTTAGTCAAATGGTAAATGGACACATTTTTGAGGAACCAGCAGACTGTTTTCCAGAGTGGCTGCACCATTTCCCATTCCGAAAAGAAGCACTGTATAAGGGTTCTGACTTCCCAGTATCTTTACCCACCTAGTGGATGTGAAGTATATCTCATTGTAATATTATTTGCATTTGTCTGATTACCAGTGACACTGAGCATCTCTCATATGCTTATGGGATATTTGTGTATCTTCTTTGGAAACATTTCTATTTCAGGTCCTGTTATATTTTTAGTTGGATTAGTTGTCTATTGTTGAGCTACAAACATTATTCATGTATTCTAGATAAAAACCATTTAACAAATATATGATTTGCAAATTTTTCTCCCCACTTTGTAGCTATCTTTTCACTTTATTGATAGTGTTCTTCGAAGCACAAAGGTTTTTATATTTTAATTAAGCCTGATTTATCCAATTTGTTTATTTCTGTGTTTTTGAGGTCATATAAAAACATTGCCAAATCCAAAAGCATGAAAGGTTTACATATATGTCTACTAAGAGTATTATAATTTTAGCTCTTACATTTAGATTTTTAATCCATCTTAATCTTTATGTATGGTGTGAGGTTGGGAAAGATGATTCAAAAGAAAATACGCAAGTGTCTTCTATGTTTGCCCTCAGATCACAAAAGAAATTACAATTTAAATGAGTTAATGAGTCATGCACAGCTAATATTTCCTGTTTTTTAAAAAACTCCTGTATTCTAAAGGCCCAGTGACTTAGATATACTTAAAAGCCTAAATTAGTAAGTTCACAATGTTGTACGCTGAAAAAGCAGCAGTTGATATCGATGCAACAGAACAATATAAAAAGATTGCAGACCTGTGTTCCTGGCTGATTTAACAGCAAGTTTATTTGACAATGAACAAGTGAAATAAATGCCCTTTTAATGTATCATCCCAACATGCATTTCTGTTATTTCAATAGTCACAAACGTTGTTAGTCTATTTCTCCAGTTTTATTATTTTTTACTTAGATATAAAAATCAAATACTATGTGGGAAAAAACAAAGCTTTTATGGAAAGCCAAAAATAGGTTTTATCTGAAATAAGCGCCACTTCTCCTTTTACAACCATGATATCAAAAGCGATTTACACCCTGACCTTGCATTTGAAAGAACGCTGTATGTAGTGAGATAAAAATATCATTGAAGAATTTAGCAGACTTGTAGGTTCAGGCACTAGGGTCCAAGGGTAAAGATGCAAAACCAAAAATGGAAAAAAAAAAAAAAAACTACCAAGGCGGAATGACTCTTTTCCCTCTGGCAAAAGCATTGCCTCCCACAAATAAAATTTAACACTACGATTCTTTCAAGTAAGACCCTCTGATTTTTTTCTTACCATAGCCCTGGGGCCATACCGAAAGTCATCCTGTTCTTAATAAGGTATCAAGGTTATAATGAATATAAGAAATACATGGAACTGAAATATAAATGGGCATTCCTCTAAGCTAGAAAACAGCGGTGGGGAGGACTAAAAAGTCAAGCTTAAAAAGACAAAGAAGGAAAAGTTGTCTAACTTATAAAGACTAAATTCAACATACCAGAAAAATTAGTTCCCTTTATTTTGTCACATTTTGTAACCTAAAGCTAAAAGGAATCTGGGAGCTCATCTAATACAACTTCCTGGTCTTCCAAATAAAGAAACTGAAGCTTAGAAAGTTGAGTACTTTTCCCAGTACGTTATTTTAAATTCTTTTGAACCTACATTTTTAGAAAGAATAGTGAACTATCACGGCACTCCAGCCTGGACGACAGAGCGAGACTCCATCTCAAATTTAAAAAAAAAAAAAAAAAAAAAAAAGAAGAAAAAGAATAAAGAATAGTGAACTAAGGAAAGAAAGTTAACACAGTTGAAATGGTGGAAACAAGTTTAAGAAAAGGAAATATAATAAAATTTAAAAGCTAAATTTAAATGTTTATTACTTTGTAGATATATCCTTACGTATTTAAAGAAAAAATTATTGAAATGCCATTTTTAGACATGCATGGTGGCCTATAAGAGTGTTTGTAGATTAGAAAAGATCATATATCTTTGGAAAAGACTAATTGAGAAATGTAAAAATACTACGTTTTGTTTTTTGACATGGCATTTATGGATAGTACCAGAACATTTTCACTAAAAGGATTCATTTTGAGTATCTTTTAAAAATTGAACAAATAGTAAATGTTTATCTCTAACAGCTAAAATTGAAGAGGCTCATGAAGATTGTGAAGATTCAACAATCTAAATGGCAGAAAATTGTTGCGGGAAGTCAGGGACCCCAAACAGAGGGACCAGCTGAAGCCATGGCAGAAGAACATGGATTGTGAAGATTTCATTGGACATTTATTAGTTCCCCAAATTAATACTTCTATAATTTCTTACTCCTGTATTTACTGCACTGTCTAAACATAAATTATGAAGATTTCATGGACACTTATTACTTCCCCAGTAAACACCCTTGTGATTTCCTATGCCTGTCTTTACTTTCATCTCTTAATCTTGCCATCTGGTAAGACAAGGAGGATGTATTTTGCCTCAGGACCATGTGATAATTGCGTTAACATCACAAATTGTAGATCATGTGCGTTTGAACAATATGAAATCTGGGATCCTTGAAAAAAGAACAGGATAACAGCACTGTTCAGGGAATAAGAAAGATAACCTTAAACTCTGATCGCCAGTGAGCCTGGCAGAACAGAGCCATATTTCCCTTCAAGGCCCCCGAGGGTGGGCCTCTGAAATGGCACCCTTGGGTGTGTCATCTTCTGTAGTAGAGACTGTAGGGATGAAATAAGCCCCAGTCTCCCATAGCGCTCCCAGGCTTATTAGGACGAGGAAATTCCCACCTAATAAATTTTGGTAAGACCGGTTGCTCTCAAACCCTGTCTCCTGATAAGATGTTATCAATGACAATTGTGCCCGAAACTTCATTAGCAATTATAATTTCGCCCCTGCCTGGGGTCCTGTGATCTCACCCTGCCTCCATTTGCCTTGTGATATTCTATTACCTTGTGAAGCACCTGATCCCTGTGACCCACACCCTATTTATACGCTCCCTCCCCTTTGGAAAATCACTAATAAAAACTTGCTGGTTTTATGGCTCAGGGGGCATCATGGAACCTGCCAGCATGTGATGTCTCCCCCGGGCGCCCAGCTTTAAAATTTCTCTCTTTTGTACTCTGTCCCTTTATTTCTCAAACCAGTCGACACTTAGGAAAAATAGAAAAGAAGCTACGTGAAATACTGGGGGTGAATTTTGCCTGGTATCTGGCTGAATTTACTCCAATAGAAAATAATATATACTAAGATGGATAAGCCTAAGAAGATTATTAATGATAAAGCAAAAACAGTCCTCAATTGCATAGAATACTTCACAGAGAGGATGAATTAGTATCTCTTTACCATCAAAAAAATACAACAGAATAGCTATTTGCAAGAGAATAGAAAATACAGTTATCTGTGAAGCATTTACTAAAAGGCTTACATCCTCTACCTCATATAATTATTATGGAAATTTTAATTGAAAGAAATGAACAATTCATGCAAGTACACACACATAGCCAGGTATATTATATTTTTGCATACCCTAAAAACTTACAGTCTAAATCATTATTTTCCCTTGAATATATACTGAGGCTACCTCAATATAAATCAGGTTGTGGTTATATTTTCCAGAATAGATATTAAGGGCATAGAGTAATTATAATAAATTATTTAAGTGCAGAGGAGCAAACCTCAAAAGTGTTACTTACTATACCTACAGATGGATTTTTCTACCCTCTCAGTTGTATCTTGAAAGTATGAAATCCTTTTCAAAATCAATGGGAATTTACTCACATTTAAAAAATCTGACCTGGCACATCATCTTCTAGACAGATAATAATTAGCACATACCAGAAATTCAGTAATATTAAATGAAGTCTAGGGTAAAGCAGGATTATTTATTTCCTATCTTGAAGGGCTAAAAGGCCCCACTTAGCTACAAGGAATGCTAAAAATGTGTTGTAACTGCACAAAATTTCTACAAAAAATGCAGTTCAGTTAGTAAATAAAAAGACAATGAATACTAGATAGGCATCTAGCATTCTTTGACACACACCTCACTGCAAAACAACAAAATACTCAACGCACTTTTCCACCAGCATCACTGCCTAAATTGTATCATTCTTTTATATTTTTATTATTCATATGAAATTATATCTAGTTCGCTGTTATCTGAAATGTTATAATTTTTCTTCAATTGCTGCACTATAATCCATAAACATCTGCATTTTATTAATTTTTCTCTAAGAACAAACTCCAACGTAATGACTATGTTGAACCATACTAGGTTCTTAAACTATTAAGTTATAATGCTCTGTGATTTAGAAAGATATCTCTTTAAGGACCTAAAAGGAAGCATTAAGGACATAACAAATCAGAGTCATTTGATTTGTTTATAAATACTTATAATTCATTCATTTCTACTTTTGCAACCACCACAACCAAAAAATTTACTGTTACAGAAACATACATGTTATTGTGTAGGTTGCTGAATTTTCACAGAAAAACTATAGGATTAGGGTTAGATCAGCTTATATTCTAGCTTTATTGGTTATTGGGCAAACAGGCACTAGATTCTCAGAGCTTTACTTCTAGTATCTCCAATAGATAAAATATTTGGGGCAATTTTTTTTTTAGATGGAGTTTTGCTCTTTTGGCCTAGGCTGGAGTACAATGGTTTGATCTTGGCTCACTGCAACCTCCGCCTGCCGGGTTCAAGTGATTCTCCTGCCTCAGCCTCCCCAGTAGCTGGGATTACAGGCATACACCCCCACATCTGGCTAATTTTGTATTTTTAGTAGAGACAGTGTTTGTTCATGTTGGTAAGGCTGGTCTCAAACTCCTGACCTCAGGTGATCTGCCCCCCCTTAGCCTCCCAAAGTGCTGGGATTACAGGTGTGAGCCACTGTGCCCAGCCTGGGGCAATCTTAATTTAGTATGCACTAGTATGCCCACACATGTTATTTACAGTCTGTATTACCTCTGGTCAGTGTTCATGCCATTTATATTGCTAAATATTTTGAATTCTAATGGCTGTATCAGGTTTTCTTTTGACGAACTAGGCAGATTTTTTAAAAGTTTCAATAATCTCCTTCCTTGATCTACTAGGGCTATGTAATATACAACAGACACAAACATGAGCTTTTCAAAGAAAACTGCATATTCTTTAAGATAAAAATGTTGGCTCCTTTTGATCATGATGGCTGACTAGAGGTGCCCAACACTAGCCCCCTCCACAAGGAAGAATCAAAACAACAGATAGATACCCACACATTAAATAGAGCATCTAAGGGAGAATATTGGAATTCAACAGCAAAATGACACTCTGAAGCAGAGAAACTTCAAATGTCAGCCTAGAAACAGAAATGAAGCAGCCAGCGGGATTGGCTTAGTATCAAGTCAGATTCTCCATTACAGGGAAAAAGTGAGAGACCTTCAGCACTCCACATTTCCACCCCAGGCACCTGCAGTTCTATCTCAGGAGAGCCCCTTTTTCCTCACAGGCCATGAACCTTTTGTAAGGAGCTGCCTGGAGTGCATGTGACTGCATTATTCCAGAAAGGATATTTACACTGAATCCCTGTCACTCCCCAGGACTCAAACTGATCTAACCTTAATCCTATTGTTTTTTTCTGTGAAAATGCAGAAGTATACATAATACCATGTACATCTCCATGTGCAACAGTGAATTTTTTTGTTGTGGTGGTAGCAACCAAAATATAGCATAGAACCTTTTTGAGACCAGAGCCACTATGAGACTATCGCACTCTAAGGCCCAATAGGCCCAGCGTATCCACACTGCTGAGGCCCCACCAGCATCCCTCCATATCCACCCATAGGACTATAGCATCATGGCATCTGCTGGACATAGAGGTGCAACAGTGTCCTTAGCATCCGAGCCCATATAGCACCCTACACCTCAGAGAATAGGCACTTCAGTATATCAGGGAGGCTGCCCCCAAAACACAGAGCTAAGGCACTCATTCACCAAAACCTGAGAGCCACCCACCTGGAGTTTCAGCACCGCCAGCAACCCTGACCCTTAAGTGATGGGGCTCCCACACATCCCCCACTGGCCCAAGGATTAGCCTGCCTGGCATTCCCCTCCACAGTAAACCTATGGCATACCCTCCACAAAACACCACAACGTCAGTTACTAAGAAACTTGCAGACACTGCTGATAGGGATTACAGCCAAAGATATTGTGTGGAGACTATTATGTCCACTCAAAACCAAAGCCAAATCTACCTAATCAACACTATAGATATATCTACAGGGGAAAAAGGTATTTCCTTAGGAAAGCTATTCCACAATATTAGAGTAAGTGACTGTTACACACCAGATGTACAGATATGAATGTATGGACACAAGAAATGAAAAAAGCTAGAAGATGACTCCTCCAAAGGAACACAGTCATTTTCCAGTAGCAGACTCTAAACAAAAGGAAATCTATGAAATGACTGAAAAGAAATGCAAAAAAAAAAAAAAATGCCCTAAAGTAGAGTCAGTGAGATACAAGAGAACACAAGTAGACAATTCAAAGAAACCAGGGAAGCAATCTACAATCTGAGTAAGAAATTCAGCATAGAGATAGATATCATTAAAAAAAATTAGAAATGTTGAGACTGAAGAATTCAATTAATGAAATACAAAAATACAATCGAGATCTTCAATATACTAAATCAAACAGAAAAAAAGAATTTAACTTGCAGATAGGTCTTTTGAAGTAACCCAGACAAAAATAAAGAATAAAAAAGAATGAAGAAAGATTGCATAACATAAGGGATGCCATTAAGTGAAAAGGTGTTCATATTTGGGGAGTTCCAGAGGAGAAGAGATAGGAACAAGGCACAGAACACCGATTTAATAACGTAATAGCCCAAAACTGTCTAAATCTTGGGAAAGATATACACATTTAGATATAGTAAGCTCAAAGATGCTCAAACAGAATCAAAACAAAGAAGTCCTTCCTGAGACGTATCATAGTCAAGCTGTCAAAAGTCAAAGACGTAATTCTAATAACAGCAAGAGAAGAGCATCAAGTCACATATAATGGAATCCTCATCAGACTAACAGATTTCTAAGCAGTAACTTTATAGGCCAGGAGAGATGGAATTATATATTCAAAGTGTTGAAACAAAAAGACTTCTGCTAAGAATACTGTACACAGCAAAGCTGTCCCTCAGAAATTAAGGATAAATAAAGCCCTTCACAGACAAACAAAAGCTGAGAGAATCTATCACGACTAGATCTGCCCTACAGGAAACGCCTAAGGGAGTTTCACATCTCAAAGTAGAAGGATGATACCTGCCATCGTGAAAATATATAAAAATATAAAATTCACTGGTAAAGCAAATACATAAATGACAAAGAGAAAGAAATCATATGTTTTTACTACAAACACTAACTACTGAACTGAAAAAATAAGAGAAATAAAAGAACAAAGGATATACAAAACAATCTAAAAATTATCAAGAAAAATGACAGAAGTCCTCACCTGTCAATAACCTTGAATGTAAACAGTTTAAATTCTTCAATTAAAAGATAAAAACTGACTAAATAACTAAAAACAGAAGACCCAACTACATGCTGCCTGCAAGAAACCCACTTCATGTATAAAGACCCACATAAACTGAAAGTAAAACGCTAGAAAAAGCTTCTACAGGCCGGGCACGGTGGCTCACGCTTGTAATCCCAGCACTTTGGGAGGCCGAGGCGGGCGGATCATGAGGTCAGGAGATCGAGACCACGGTGAAACCCCGTCTCTACTAAAAATACAAAAAAATTAGCCGGGCGTGGTGGCGGGCACCTATAGTCCCAGCTACTGGGAGAGGCTGAGGCAGGAGAATGGCGTGAACCCGGGAGGCGGAGCTTGCAGCGAGCCGAGATCGCGCCACTGCACTCCAGCCTGGGTGACAGAGCAGGACTCCGTCTCCAAAAAAAAGGAAAAAGATTTTACATAGAAAAGAAAAACATGCAGTAGAAAGTAGAATGATTTCAAATATACAACCTAATTATGCACCTCTAGGGACTACAAAAGGAAGAACAACCCAAGCCCAAATTTAGTAGAAGAAAATAAATATAAAGATTGGAACAGAATTAAAAATAAAGACAAAAGATACAAAAGACCAACAAAGCAAAGAGCTGCTTTTTAAAAAGATAAAATTGACAAACCATTACCTAGACTAAGAAAAAGAGGAAAGACCCAAATAAAATCAAAAATGAAAAAAGGAAACTTACAACTGATACCATACAAATAGCAAAGGATCATTACAGACTATTATGAGCAACTACATACCAACTGCTTGGAAAGCCTAGAGGAAGTGGATAAATTCTTAAATATGTATAAACTAGAAGATTGAACCAGGAAGAAAGAGAAAACTTTGACCAATAATAATTAAGGAGATTGAACCAGTAATAAAAATACTCTTGACAAAGAAAAGCCCATGACTGTATACATTTACTGCTAAATTCTACCAAACTTTTAAATTTAACACCAGTTATTCTCAGACTATTCCAAAAGAAGAGGAATAAATTTTCCCTAACTTATTCTATGAGGCCAGCATTACCCTAATGCCAAAGCAGAGGAGGCCACAACCAAAAAAGAAAACTACAAGCCTGTATCCTTGATGAGCATAGACGCAAAACTCCTATACCAAATACTAACAAACCAATTCCAACAGCACTTCAAAAAGATAATACACCATAATTAGGTGGGATTCATTCCAGGGATGTAAGGATGGTTTAATATTAATAAATAAATATGATATGTCACATCAACAGAATGAAGAACAAAAATCATATGATCATCTCAATAGATGCTGAAAAAGCATTTGATATAATTCACCTTCCCTTCATAAGAACTCTCAACAAATTAGGTACAGAGGAAAATGCATTAACACAAGAGACGTCAAATACACAAATCCACAGCTAACATCATATTGTTAACTTTTCTCTAAGAAGTGGAACAGGACAAGGATGGCTACTTTCACCACTGTCATTCAACATAGTATTGAAAGTCCTGGGCAGAGAAATTAAGCAAGAACAGGTAAAAACACATTTAAATTGAAAAGAGAGAAAATAATCTGTTCGCAGATGTTAACCTAATATAAGGTGTTGCATTAAAGTGAAACTTCATAAATTTTACTGATTTGTAAAAAGATAGCCATATTAGAAGACAGTCATATTGCTTTGAGTATCTGAAAGTAATAACCACATTCTTACTAGCATGCAAGATTTTTAAGATTAAAATTAATGTCAATGGCTTTTCTAAAGCAACAATGTAAGTGGTTACTACTAAGAAAAGAAAAAAATATGAAAATATATTTTTACTTGGGAGTTAAGTAAAATTGACTTTTTGCACTCTACATATTAAATTACTTTAAATGACTTGATAAGTCATAAGAAAAATGTAACAAACTTATTTTTCTAATTCAATTGATGGAGAAGTACTAACCTATTACATATCATACTTATTTCTAACTTTCAGAAAGTTTTATATAGTACCTCTTACATAAATGAATGTCTAGAAGAAATTTAAAAACTCAGATGTGTTGGAAATAGCAAAGAAAGAATTTTAAAGTGTTGTTTGTCTTTTTAAAACTCAACGTATGTTGCAAGGATAGCAATTAACTGTAACAAGCAGAAAACTTAATTCATTATTTAGAGTTTGACTGCCACCTACAGGGGCTTTTTTAGACCTTTTTTCTACCACTTCCAAATGATCAATATGACTAAATTTTCACTAACTTGATGAAATTCTGGGGAAAAAAGGGACTTGTGAATCATTTGTTCCCATTAAAGACTTCTTTTAAGAAAATGTGGGCTGGGCACGGTGGCTCATGAATGTAATCCCTGCAGTTTGGAAGGCTGAGGCAGGTGGATCACCTGAGGTCGTGAGTTTAAGACCAGCCTAGCGAACATGGAGAAACCCCCTCTCTACCAAAAATACAAAAATTAGCTGGGCATGGTAGCACTTGCCTGTAATCCCAGCTACTTGGGAGGCTGAGGCAGGAGAATCGCGCTTGAACCTGGGAGGTGGAGGTTGCAGTGAGCTGAGATCACTCCATTGTACTCTAGCCTGGGCAACAAGAGCAAAACTCCATCTCAAACAAAAGAAAAAAAAAAAAAAGAAAATGTGGATGACCACTCTTGAAATTCTATGTGTGATAGTGTACATTGATTTAGTGTATTGTGAAGATACAGACTAATCACTCTCCTGCACGGTAAAATGCTTAAAAGCTCATTTTAGGACCACGGTATAAACCTATATATAAAGCAATCATAATTTAATACAACTAATTCCTATGAATGTTGAAAATCTCAATTTTAATAATATTTCAAAATGCTTTAACTAAGGTTATTGATAGGTAGTGCATGAAGCAAATATGTTGTGCAAGAAAAACAGCGGTTTAAAGAACAACAATAAAATTTTTCTTTGGAAATACAACAATATTACTAAGACCTGGAGGCTAAAATTAATTTAACATAAATCAAATCAATTATACATACATTTGTCTAGGCACAGACAATCTAAGGTCACTGTGCAAACCGCAAAAATATCAAACATCCTCCTGTACTGGTTAATGTGAGTGATAGCTGTTTCTTTACCAATTATAACTGTAGTATTTTTGTACTCTTCCCTTCTCCTGAATAAGATTTATCAAGATACTCAGAATAATCCCTACTTCCTGGTAGGTCCGATCCAAAGCATAATATAGCATAAGGTGCTTTAACCTACATATTATTCATGCCACAAAATGACTTTTTTTACATGGCTTCGTAAGTTTGCAAATGTTTTAAAAAACCTTTTCTTTAAAACCTATACCCTTACATTTTTTGAAATATCCCTATCATTAATAATGCGGCTTACATAATTGCTATAAATAGGAATATGGTTGCCTTATCTTCTATGACATTTTCAGTTAAACTCTAAGTTTGGTATAAAAGGTTACATTTATATAATGAGGAAACAGGAGCAACTTTTCAAAAAATCTTCATTAAAAGCAATTTGACAGACGCAAGTTATTCTCTTTTCTACAACTAATTTTTCTCCATTAGCTACCATATAGATTTCAACTTAGTGTTCTACATACACTATGACATAAACGTCACTCAACAAGGGGATAATTTAGCTCAGAAACACATTCTGAGCTAAATAAATTATAGCTTAGCTTAACTTGAAGTTACAAAACAACAAACCTGGAAGGAACTTCATAGTTCAGCTAGACCACACAATTTTATGAAAAGTAAAATGACGCTAATGGTAACACCAGAGCTAATATCCAGGGCATCTGGTTCAATATACCATTATGTTCCACTAAATACTCTGTCCTTTCCAAAAGCAATAGACAAGCAACAACCTAGAGAAGGGTCAAATGGCTATGTAGAATGGATACAGCTTCCCAAGTTGCTCCTCAGAAAGAACTGAGGCTCATGAAGCCAGGGCTCGTAAAACATTCCCAGCTACTACTGTCACAAAAAAAATTAAAAAAAAAATCTGTTTAACACACAAAATCTAAATGGGCATGTTATCCTCCCAGTCTCAATTTTAATTGAGGTGCCAAGACGACATAAAACAGCACATAAAAGAGAGGGTAAGAAAGTGCAAGCACGTGCAGATTTATAAAGAAAATGGCCCTGAGAACAGGTCCATGTATCTTAGACAACTCAGTAAGATGAAGAATACAAACCCCTAATAGAGGAAGACACAGAAGTTTCTGTCAGGAGAGTTTTAAAGAGATACCCTGGGAAGAACTGGGGGCCATAAATATTCTTCACACACACAGACTCCTTTTTCCAATCTGTCTACTTGATCCCCTGTTAGGACAAGTGAGAAAATGTTACCAAACTCCAACCTTTAGGGGGTTAACTTTGAAGTTCAAAAATGCAGTGAACTAGTGTGTTTTGATATCTGAGGGAGTGTTAGTTCATTTTGCATTGCTATAAAGAAATACCTGAGGCTGGGTAATTTATAAAGAAACCCGGTTTCTTTGGCTCACGCTTCTGCAGGCTGTACGAGCATGGCACCAGCATCTGCTCAGCTTCTGGTGACACGTTGGGAAGCTTTTACTCACGGTGGAAAGCAAAGAGAATACATAGGTTACATGGCCAGAGAGTATCCAAAAGAGAGGGAGAAGGTCCCAGACGCTTTTTGACAATCAGATCATGTGATAACTCATTAACCACAGAGAGGGCAGCAAACCATTCATGAAGGATCCATCCCTTTGACCCAAATACCTCCCACCAGGCCCCACATCCAGCTTTGGGGATCACATTTCAACCTGAGGTTTAGAGGGGACACACATCCAAACTATGTCAAAGTGGAAATGGAACGTTGACTGTGGACTATCCTGACCAAGCACTCTGGTGATGAAGTTGGAAGTGTGGTGTTGCTTCGGGATCAATCCACCCTCCCAGATGATGCTGGTACAGGTGAAGTGTGAGGATGTCAAGTTAACAAGATGTAAGCTACACGGCAGAGGTGGAAGTCTTAAGGTTAGAGGTCATCTCATATCCTGAGCAATACAGGGCTGTCTGCAAGAGCAAGGACACTTTAAAAGAGTGGTTGGATATGCACTTCCACCTGTCCATGGGATGAGAAGAGTAACAAATGTCCACCTAGATGTATCTGCCCAGGTTAAAGGGAACTTTAGGATGGTGGGTCCTAGCCAGAAACACTGCCAGATTACACCGAACTCTTTGTGAAAATTATATATATATATCAAAAGACATCTCTGTGAGATGTAGCCTTCCACGATTCTTAGCAATTAAATGACATTTTTTAAAGTACCTTCATTGTCTGAGTGTGTGCAACCTTCAAACCAACAAATACGGTCAAGCGAGCAGATTGGGCCTGGAATTATGTTTCAAACTCCTCTTTCTGCTTAGCTCCTTTGTCTGCTCAAAATGAACAGTCAAAACTGGGCACCCTGGGCCTGGCAGGGGATTGTAGAAGGGTACACAAAAGTGGCAGGCTTGTGCGAGAAAGATTAAGCTTGAATAAAAGAGGCCAGCCTTAAATACCTTCTAGGCCCAGGAAACCGAAGCTAGCTTATGATTTCACCCCTTGACATCAAAAATGCAATCCCTCTGCCTATTGCGTGGATTCAGTTGTGTCTTCCCAAAATTCAGGTGTTGCAGTCCTAACTCCCAGTACTTCAGAAGATGGCCTTCTTTGGAAACAGAGTTGCCGCACATGTAATTGGTTAAGCTAATGTCATCCTGGGGTAGCGCGTGCCCAGTATCCAATGACTGATGTCCTTATTAAATAATGCCACGTGAAGACACAAACAGAACACAAGGAAATGCCATGAGAATATGAATGCAGAGATCTAGGTAGTACATCTACCAGACAAGGAAAATCAAAGACCACCAGAAAATCTCTGCATGGGAAAAACGCTCCCTTGTAGCTCTTTGGAGGAATTAACCCTGCCAACACTTTGATCTTGAACTTCTAGTATCCAGAACTGTGAGATGGTAAATATTTAAGCCCCTCAGTTATGGTAATTAGTTATGGCAGCTGTAGCACACGAATACACCTGTCCTCCCAAGTTACCCCTTAGACCTGGGCAGCTAGCTAGCAGGAGAGGAGGTGAGTGTGAAGAAAGTAGACAGCAGAGGATGATGCCCCTATCCCACTACAGCCTTCATCTCCAGCTGAAGGATGACAGAAGCTTTATGTTAAGTTTGGAGTTTGATTGCCAGGACATTTTAATGAATGAATTGAGACTACATCTGTTTAAAGTGTCAATAGGTCTTAATCAACAGTAACCAGAAAAACCACTGGATCTTCCAGAGACTTATCAAAAAGCAAGGGGAGATTAGTACCACTGGATAAAGCATAAAGAAACAGTAGGAGACAGAAATGAAGTCTCAGTATGGTCAGAATCACACACACTATGTCATATTTGATCCACATCCCCCAAGGCAAAATAAACACTATGCCCTAAACTCCCCATAAGTGACCAAGCTACCTCCAAATCTGAGGGTGTTTTTTTCCCTTCAGTAAATTACATTATCTGGTATTTGAAAAAGTGAAATAGTCTTTTTTTCCTTCAGTACATCTCCTACTGTCTTATTTCCATTGTCTTTTCTCTTGATCATTTCTAATTATTATACTATAATTGTTCTTTTGATTAACGTTTCAGTGTGGTAGATTTTTGCAAAAATAGCTACAGTTATTCATCTTCCTGTATACAAGCTCCTTTGTAATGGGACTTTTCAGCTCTTCCCATTCAGAGCTAGTTTTTTTTTTTTTCCTCCTTCTTACCTGTTAATTGTCAGCTGTCCTTGTGACTTGCTTTGACCAGTGGTCATGTGCCATTCTCTAGTGTAGGTGTTAACAGATGTTGCACACTCCTGTCTTTTCTCTTGGAACCCTGCCATCATCGTGTGATCAAACTGACTTACGGGAGAATCAAAGACCACAGGGGCAGAGACAAACCAGCCAGGTAGCAACCAGCCAAACTAGCAGCTAATGGCAGACACGTGAGTGAGCTCAACCTAGACCAGAACAAACGCAGAGGAATTCAACCCAAAACTCCACCCCCAAACCTTTGAGATAAAGGGTTGTTTTTAAAAACTAATTTTTATGGCATGTTACATAACAAAGTTAATCGATATACTCTGCAAATAACCAGCCTGTATTTTACCACAATTATCATTTTATTTTTGCCAAATTCATAATTTTATCTCTACTTATGTGGTAGTATATTATTCCTAAGACAGAAGCTAATAATAGTGAACAGATTGTACAATATATACTGCATGTTCATTAGTTGCCTTGGAATTAAATGATCACTATGAGAAGATAAAACGAACACACTTCGAAAGAAGGAGAATAGCTATGTGGAAAGTGTTTCCATAACACAGGAAATAGACAATTAGTATATGTAGCCACTGGCAGCAATTGACTCGCTTGCTTGCTCACTATTACTCCTGTTTCCTTCTGGTGAACTACTGTGGTTTTCACTTATTTCCGGCATAGGATTTTAACACGACAATAGAAATAAGTGGGCTGTAAATATTAATAAATAAAATGATACATAAATAACATGGCAACACTTCTTTTATTCTCGAATGCCTTGGGTAACCTGGAATTGTCAAGCTGTATTTCAAAAATCTTTAAACTTTTGAAACAATATTTACATCATGATTATGACAACTCACACAGGCTTCTACAACCCACTGTGAAACCTAGACTGTACAAAATGTGATGCAGAAATAATAATTATTCCTTGTTCTCTGCTAAGCAGATGGAGATAATTCAGGAAGCGAAACATAAAATCTAAATGTTAAAGTCTTATCTGAAATAAATAAGAATTCTGGAGTTAAAAGCTAGTGATTCATTGAAATCTGTTCTTTTAGTATTACATGAATAAAAATAATGTATTTATTTTAGGAACGCAGGTTTATCTATTTGAGAGAATCAACCAAATGTTCCACTCTGTTTAGGCTCTGGCTCTCTCCTCAAATATCTAACACCTCTTCTCCTATGGCCACTCTCAGATAATCACCTTATACTCTATTACATCTAGAAAATTGAAGCAATCAGAAGGGAACTTACACAAGGTCCCACCGTCACATGTAATATCTCCTGTAACTCTGACCAAATGCCTTGCCTTCTCTACTATTACTATGGATGAACTCCTATTCCAAGCCAATTGTCCCAATTTCCCCTATAATCCTGCGGGCCCCTGTGAATTTCCGCTACATTTTCTTCTTTATCCAGCGTGAAGTCCGCTAATGTTTATGCATACATATATATACATATATAGAGAGAGAGAAATTGGGCAAGGATATGGTTTTAGCACAGTAGTTATCAAATCGCAGACCAACAGCAGCAACAGTACTTAGCAACTTGATAGGAACGCAAATTCCCACGCCCTAGACCAGGTGTATGAATCAAAACTTCTATGAGGGAACCCAGTAATCTGTATTTTTAACAAGCCTTCCAGGTGATTCTGCTGCACAATAAGGTCTGAGAAACACTGCACTAGCAACTGCCCATCTGTCCAGTGACCACATTTTTCTTTCTCAGATCTTACAATTAGCACATAATTATGTTTTATTTCCTAGCTTCATATCAAATAAAATCATTCTTGACCCTATGTGATACTCCTTCTATACCACTGTTTTTCTTCTTCTCATAGAAGAATGCCATCCAATTTACTTACACTTGCTAGAACCAGTATTTCTTCTTTCATTGCTACTGAATCCACTCCAGCAAGACTTCTATCAATCTCAATCCATTGAAAGAACATTTGTGAAGATCTCCACCGACCACTAGGTGAGCAAATCTAATGTACAATTCTAAGTTCTCACCTTATTTGGACTACAGCAAAATTTGACCTGGTTGTATATTCCCTCCTTGTTGAAACACTTTTTCCCCCCCACTGGGTTCATAGGACACCTCTCCTTGTTCTTTTCATAAATCATTGTCCACTTTCTCTGGTTTCTTTGCCGTTTCCACAACAACTCATCAACCAAAGAATATTCAAATGTTCCCGGGGCTCAATTCTACAATCTCTTTTTATACATACTCACTTCCCAAGTGACTGTATTCTGTTTTATGGCTTTAAATGTTAGCTATATGCGAACGTCTCCCAAATTGTATTTCACAGACTTGAATGCTAACTTTTGAATGATAGAAAACATGATTAATACACATTCTAGCTAAAATGTTTATTTTCTCTAATTAGGAATTGAAAAAAATTGTTTAATGACTTAAAATATTAAGGGGACTGACTTCTGACATAATGAATTGAGTTCAATGAAACTCCTCCCCAATAACAAACTACGTACAGTTAGTATGTTATCTAACTATAAAGCTAGATAACAGTGTCAAAACAAGTGTTTTTAACACTTCAAAAACAAACTTTTCAAAATAGTGCATTTATTCATGAAAACTACTGATCCTCAGGTAAGAACAGCATTAGTCAATGCAGTTCAGACCTAGGGCTCCAAACCTCCCACCCCCAGCTTTTCCCAGAGCAGCAGTCCTGTTAGGACAGGGAAGGTTACAAAAACCAAAAGCTTTGCTACCTTTGCAGAGAGAGATCACTTGATTTAGAATGTCATTGTTGAAGTGGCAATCTCAGTGGCCAGTGAAGAGGAAAGTCCAGTTTCGAACAAATAACTAACCAGTGGACTAGCCTGATATTTAACAGAAATTATCTTGGGGGAAGACATCCACACAAGACTTGATAAGCCCTCTGTATATTGCCAGTTGTCCAGGGGTTGTACAATTAAGCATCATCAGAGACTGGAGTGGACTCAAACCTTCTGTACATCTCTACCATTTGTGTGAAAAAGAAATACCAGCATTAAGTAAAAGCCAAGGAGGACTTAAAAATGCCCTGTAGTTTGAATGAGTTCCCAGCCAATATTGACCCATCAAAATAGCATGGAAGCCTTAGTGGTTCGGGGTCTTTAAACAGTCTCTGACTAATCTTTGGCAGAATATTAAGTTGTGCAGACAAGGGGGAAATCCCAGGAAATCGAAGCTCATAAATAAAACATTTTAAATTGAGCAAGAACATAAGTATTCACACACTGTGGTGAAGACAGACATCAGAGATTTAATCCATGCAAGTTACTAAATAAACAAGCAAACAACAATGACTCTCAGAAAACCTTCAGAATCTAAAGTTGCTGAAATGTATTATTTAATATGTTCAGTATTCAACAAAAATAATTACAAGACTGCAAAAAAACCAGCTGGGTGTGATGGCTCACGATTGTAATCCCAGCACTTTGGGAGGCTGAAGCAGGTGCATCACTTGAAGTCAGAAGTTGGAGACCAGCCTGGCCAATATTGTGAAACCAGTCTCTACTAAAAATACAAAAATTAGCAGGGCATGGTGGTGCGTGCTTGTAATCCCAACTACTTGGTAGGCTGAGGCACGAGAATCATTTGAACCCAGGAGTCAGAGGCTGCAGTGAGCCAAGATCGCAACCACTGCACTCCAGCCTGAGTGACAGAGTGAGACTCTGTCTCAGAAAACAAAACAAAACTGCAAAAAAACAAGTCAAACCAATATTCAGGGTAAAAGAGGAGTCAATCAAAACTGCCCCTCAGTGTCCCTATATGGTTAACTTAGTTAACAAAGACTGCAAAAACGCTATTACAAACATATAGAGAAAAGAAACTATATCTAAAGAATTAAAGTGTTATGACAATGACTCAATAACTAGAGAATATTAATAAGGAAATTCAGATTATAACCAAAAAACAAATGGAAATTATAGAATTCAAAATTAAAATAAGTGAAATAATTCAACAAAGGACTCAAAGCAGATTTGAAATAGCAAAACAAAAAATCATGAATATATTTAAAAGGATGAACAAATTTACATTCATTGAATTTTTGAAGACATTTTAGTATAGAAATAGTTTGTATAACTCCTATGGCTCTGCTGTCGAACTAACAATCTATCTGGAACAATAGTACCTACATATACGGACACATAACATAGTAAGTAGGAAATATTTGGAAATGTAACATTTTCATATGAGTATAATCGCATTACCTTAAATCATGGCAAAACCAGGACTGTTGCAGGTATGCTCTAGCAATGCAATAAAACTTTTCTAAAACATTAATATATATAAATTTTAGAACTATAAAAGAGCTAAGAGATTTAGTCCACTGACTTGTAAAAAGTCTCTGAAACTTGATCTTTTGATACCCACCACCTAAATCAGCCACTAATAATCCTTTTGTATAATTTCATTTCTTGAGTTATTTGATGCTGCAGGCATCATCGTCTTATGTTTTCTATCTAACACACTAAATACTCAGTTTTGGAATTCTGAATCTGAGACCTGTTGACAGAGATCATCAAATGTGGTAGTAAATGAAGAAGGTGTAATAGAGAAAGAAGCCAACAAGGAGAAGATGAGTTGTGCAGAAGTCTAAATTGCCATGTCACAAGTCACTGAAGTTGTGGTTGAGCCTCTACGATTTCCGCTATACTCTGAGTCAAGCCTGACCATATTGTTCTTCCTTGAAATCAAATGCCCTCTGACAGACAGGAATACTGGATCTCAGAGACAGTCAGTAACTTTACCAACTTTTCCAGGGAATTAAAGTCTACATTAGAACTCAAATTATCTGGCTAGTAGTTCAGCCAGTTTTTAACCCATCACTAATTTACTTCTACTCATTGACTTTAAAAATTTTTATTTACTTCGAATCATCTATCCATAAAATTACTTGATACTACAAAAACTTCATATATCTGCTATCAAGAAGACTTCTCCTACCTTCATTTCTTAACACAGCAGCTATTTCTAACTGTTGCCTCTATGAAGTTTATTGTACTTTTCTACAGACTTAGAAACATTTTTCTTAAAGCTTCTTCTCCTGGCTCTCCCCTGCCCCTAATGCTGGTGAAATCTCATTCCCCTTTTACTGGTTTTCCAAGATCCTTTTGCACATCATAATGGTAGGTTATTGATTTTCATTTTTTTAACTCTGAGTTACTTAAATTTTAAGCGCAACAATAAAATTAGTGACAAGTGTTCACTGTCAAGATTTTAAGGTCTCTTAAGTATGTGCTCTCCTTAAAAAAGTGAGTCTTAGTTTTTTGTTCTTGTACTTGTTAGAAAGGGAAAAATGAAATGCATATAATGTTATGTTTCTGAATTCACAAAAGATAGGGATAATATTCATGTAGATTTTAGAAGACAACCACAAGCATTCCTTAGCTCAGTGGTCTTCCAAATGTACTCTATTTTTCTCCTAAAAGAGTTTTGGAGCACTTTACACCCCCATCATACAACTTAGTATTTACTATTCTTCATTATTAATTTAAATCACTTCGAAAGTCTCAACTTCATGGATAGGGTAAATATTGGCATTTAAAACTAAAACTGATGCATTTATTTAAACTTTGTACAAAGGACACTAAATTCATTTTAACTATGCATTTGACAGAATGATAACACCACAACAAAAGCTCAAAGAGAAAAATTAAATCCCATTAAGTGAAAAAGTTTTCTAAAGTTCAGGAATATTATGCTTGAAACTGCATGGGATGACATTTTGTCTTGTGTCTGCTCACAAGTAGCAGTTCTGATTTTATGAATAAAGCTTATTTTGTCGAAATAAACAGCAAAACAAGTGAAAGCCTTAGGCCATGACTTGGTGAAGGGCTAGCAATGTGCTAAACATGTTAGTTAAATATTGCTGGACACGATGGCTTATGCCTGTAATCGCAGCACTTTGGAAGGCTGAGGTGGGCGGATCACCTGAGGTCAGGAATCCAAGACCAGCCTGGTCAACAAGGTGAAACGGCAGCTCTACTAATAATGAAAAATCAGCCAAGTGTGGTGGCAGGTGCCTGTAATCTCAGCTACTTGGGAGGCTGAGGCACAAGAACCACTTGAACCCAGAAGGCAGAGGTTGCAGTGAGCTGAGATCACACCACTACACTCCAGCCTGGCAACAGAGCGAGACTCTGTCTCAAAAAATAAAAAATAAGATTATATACATATGTATATATATATATTAGAATATGCATTATCTGAAGGTTAATACAAATCTATTAAGTACATGGAAGGAATTCATGACTAGAGAAATAGTTTTTGTTTGACAGCAAGCAGGAAACATGCACCTAAAAAAAAAAAAAAGTGGGTTTTCTTCAGTAACCTATTAGTTAGATTAATAAAGAAATATTTCCAAAAACTGAATATATTTTTAAGAATAAAACTGATTTACTTCTATTACATGTTTCTTCTATTTCAAGAAATAACACTGATCTGTTAATAACATGAGAATTTCCCCCCTTTCTCCTTCTTGATATGATGCTGTCTACATCTAAGATGCAGATTAAGACTCACTAAATGCTCCCTTACGGGAATACAAATGCACAGTACATTCTGTAGAAGATGAGTGTTGTGCATCATGACATTAATAAATTTTAAGTGTTCCAGGATAGATATGTAGATAATGCACGGCAGCTTCCAACGAGCTTGCTTTCTGGTAGAAACAAGGAGCTTCTACTCTCTTTACTACTTCTTGGTGGCATTCTCCGTTTTACTCTCATGTACCTTTTCCTCAGGAAGCCTGCATTCTTTACAGCAGTGGACGACACAAGAGAATGGTTCATTAAATGAACATTATTATCCCAACTTCCACTCCACTCTACTACATAACCCAGCCAAAAAATCTCATTTTGTGAACTGATAGATGAGCAATAGATAAAATTTTGCTTTTTAGATAAAATGTTTTTATTTACTTCTAACCATTTACCATCTGAGATTACAAAAACTCTGTATGTGTCATCACTGTAATCCTATGTAAAAGGACTTCTGTAAAACCTGTTACGTACGATTATAGTGATGACTCCTATATTTCAAATTGGCCCTTTTTTCAAGCCCTACAGTTTCTTTTTTCTTCCCCCACCAGCATTATCTTTATTATGCTATAGAGTAGTATTTTATACATTAGCTCATTTTATAGTAAAAACATCTATGTACAACTGTACATAAACTGCTACACAGATAGCTCCAACTTAAATTAGAAAATATTTTCTCTGTAAAAAATAGTAAAATTTATAACATTTACCAAGATAGCCCAACAAGTTCATTTAAACCAAATAGTAGCTAAATACATTATACATTTATAAATACAGGTTGAATTCTGAGATCCAGGAGAAACTTCAGTTTCATTTATTGAAAAAGCCATGTTTTAAGTTATGTGAAGTGAAATTCCCATTAATCTTCCCTTTTGATGTATGCCCGACTGTTTTTCTTTATGCTAAATCCGTAATCCACAACCAGGTTTTAGCTTTTCTCTTCTAAAGGACAGGTAACATATCCTTTTAATCTACTTGATAAGGCACCCATGGCTGTCCAAATAATGAAATGGTTCGACTGTCCCAGTATTTGGGCAAAACTAGCATCTAATAAATTACACTGTCACCTAATACCCATGGCTTGATGGGAAGCCATGAGGAACAAGCGTAAAGTGATAAAACCACAAGTGGATCAAGGAATAAAAGCCAAGAGAATTCTGAGACCAGAGGGCAAGAAACATCTAGTCATGACTGAAGGACAGAACAGAAGTTGAAATAGAAAAATGATGTTGTCTCAAGGATCAGGAGCTGAGCTGACTGTCGGAGCCCCTGGTACATGTTCAGCAAATAAGGGGCAGTTAGAGATAAAGACTGGATTAAGCAAGAGAAACCAGGATCTAGAAAGATTCTAGGTGTTCACAATAATTAAATGAAAACAAGACAGACCATGCGGCTTTAAATATCCTAGCATAGTATGTTCCAGGATTCCCAGTACAGAAAGAATCTCTGCAAATTAAGGTGAGAAGATAATGCCACTCTTAAGCTCCTGTCCTATGTATGTTTCCCAGATAAACAATATCTGAGAAATCAGGCAGAGTTATCCGGCCAGGAAGCCCTACAGTTTCTTACCCTCTAGAATAATGATCCATAGTGAGAATCAGAATGGGTGAGAGACGTGTCAGAATGAAGAAAAGTATGGCCGCCCAACCACAGGTGCACTTTCAGGCAGATCAATGTAAGAAAAATATGCATATCAAGTTCCAATAAGACTATCATTACAAGGTTGAGTTCTGTGGAAAAATGACTTTGAGATGAAGTTTGTGGTATTAGTGAATGTAATCAAGATCAGTGTGGGGAAATGGGAAAACAACAGATGGCGCAGAGGGAGACACAGAGCTGTGATGTCGATTAGGCAACAGCCTCAGGTGACCATGTGGGGAACACTGGAGATCAAGTTCTTGCCAGTCCTGGGAAGGGCATGGCCCCAAGTAAGAAGAGCTTCCCAGAAGACAGCACAAGCCTTTCTTCAATTGCAGTTGTGGATGATCATGCTATGCCTGGAGCCCTTAATGTTCTTGGTCCCTCTAAGAACATGCATAATACACTTGTGAATGCTACTGGTAGCTCAACCTCCTAGAGAAAGAGGTATTCCATATTTCATCTGAGTATGAATTTAGGCTTCCTAGATTTAGTGAGTGACAAGACTAAATACATGTGGTACAAAAAGCAGGGCCAACATTGTGAAGAGGATAGCTTTGGACTGCAATTGCTTCTCTTTCTTACTCTCTTTCGTGTCTCCCCTTATCATCTTCAGTTTGACCACCATAAATCTGGCCTTAGAGCTAGGGAAAGACTAGAGTGGAAGCCTAGTGTGGGGCCTTGAATCTAAGACAAAGGGTTAGCTTGACTTGCGAAAGTGGTGCAAAAAAAGGCATAAGCGTCAAGAACTGCTGAGGCGAGGATGTCCCCATAGGATTTTCTACACAGGAGAAGAGGTAAATTTTAAAGACCTCAGGATTTATGTCCAGAATATAATTATTTGAAGATTTTGTCCTCACTATGACCTTATATGATATTTTAACACATCTCCCAATGGTATATAATATGGACTGAAAAAGATAAGGCTGAGAAATTATGTGGCTATCAGCACTGGATCCAGATGAGTTGACAATCATTACGACAGACAAGATGATGTATTCGAATCAATAAAACTCAGTGACCTTTTGGAAATGGGTGGATAAATGAGATGAGAAGTCAAAAAAAGATCTAAACTGCCAAACTAAACAGGAACAAAAATGTGGAAAAAAACACCCATTTTGAGAGAAATGTTATATGCCTACTTTCAGACACATTACACATTCAATGTAAGAATCAAGTCAAATGTTTACTAGGCATACAACAGGACACAGAAGAATATAGGACTGGAAAGACAAATTTCAATATAGTCATATTAAAGAATACATTATGTTTTTAAAATATTCCATTTTCAGATTATTTGATTTTACTCAGTTTATATTTTTAAAAAATAATGAACCCATAAAGATGCCATTAATATTTTTAAAATGGCTGTGCCCAACCAAGCTAACGACATGGCTGTGTTCCCTTTCGGGGACTCAAGCTTTATTTTTAGGTCCCTGATGTCTCCTCCTACTCCACTCTATCTCACGCTTAGTCTCCTTTGCTCTGTTCAGACCAAAGAAGTTTTAACAGATTTTCTCAGGGCTAAAGCTATATTCCATGGTTGGTAACATCTTAGAGTTTGTAATTTCTTATTTCTGACCTATAAGGAATTCCATTACATTCCTGCCCTTCTCATCTAGGCACTTATTTATCGTTTTAATATTTCTATTCAGCATTTTTAGGGACACTAAAATGTCTCTGGACATCCAGTCTGCCCTACCAGCAGAAATGGAAGTCCGTACTTACTTTTTAAAAGTCTAAGTTTATTTACTAAAGATTAAAAAAAGAGAAATGGCCTAACATCCATCTCTACAATAAAAACTGTACATTATACAAAATGGCCAGAAAATATTTTAATGCATAGTTTCTCACAATGGCCTTGTTCCATCAGGTCTGGTCTATCCTCATGAAGTATATCACGAATAGTCGCAGTTCCTGCTTGTTACCCTCAATCACACAGGTGCTGCAACTCTTATTTTCACCCAAATGGCTGTAGCTGGGGCTTTCCTAATTATATCCCACTCTCTCGGTGATGGTGGCTTCTAAAATGATCAGGGAATCATCTAGATCAACATAATCTGTGGACTCTCATAAAAACTGCAAATTATAGGTTTATTTGCATTATGTTTAAGAATTGGATCTAGAAATCTTCAAATTAATTAGGCCTGTGATCAAGATTCACTAATTTATAAGATAAAAATTTGATACTAGAATCTTCATTCTTTCCTACTAAGTCCCTTGGGAAAGTCAAAAAAGTAATCATGACTTCCTCCTATATGAAGCAGAAACTTTTAAGAGCCCTGTGATTTTACTGTTTAAAATTATTAAATATTTCAGAGCAACTCTAAATTTATTTCTTTTAATAAAACATGTGGGTATTAGCTACAGTCTAAAATTTAAAAGCTACAAAAATATCAATTATTTTATGTGATATGCCACTTGTTCATTTTTGAAAACATACAAATCAGTGTAAGATAGAATAGTGGGAAAGATTTCAGCAGGGTATTGGTCCATTTTCACACTGATATAGAGAAAAGCCTGACACTGGGTAATTAATAAAGGAAAAAGGCTCAATTGACTCACGTTCCACATGGCTGGGGAGGCCTCAAGAAACTTAAAACCAGAGTGGAAGGCGAAGGAGACGCACGCACATTACCCAAAACGCAGCAGTCGAGCGAGAGAAGAACAAGCGTGCGGGAAACTGCCCTTTATAAAACCATCAGATCTCGTGAGATTTACTCACTATCAGGAGAACAGCATGGGAAGAGCAGCCCGATGATCCAATCATCACCTTCCACCAAGTCCCTCCCTCGACACCTGGGGATTACAAATCAGATTACAATTCAATATGAGATTTAGGTGGGGACACAGAGCCAAATCATTTCAAGCAGGTAGTCAAGAATAAATGATGAGAAGTGAGGATGCGTGGGAAAAATATATCAAGGAAAGGATCAGACGTGTGCAGCAGGGGCAAGGATGCTTATGCAGAATCAGAAGGACTCCACTTAGAGAAAAGAATCCCTGTTAGAGTAAATAGAAGTATAGAAGTCAGGTCTAGAAGGGTAAGTCAGGGCTAGACTGTGGAGAGACTTCCAGACTCGCCGGGCCACTTTGGAATTTCAGGGTATGGAACATACTGTGGATCAGCTGAACCACTCCTAATCTCAACCCCCTTCTCCCTTGTCTTATTTCCACTAAAGCCTATATAGAAGATAAATACTGACTATCCCAGCATCACAGTTAGATGTGGTCAGGTGAAACACTTCTTGAAAATGAGACACAAGTGAGAATCTCTGGGAAGTTTCAAGAAAAGCTTTTGCTTTCCTATGAAGCGAGCAAATGAAAGTATTACAGCCCCCTTTTGCTTCTGTTTCTTGTCCTGAACTTTATACAATGTCTTTATCCATCACGGCCCATCTTGTGGCCATAAGACTTAAAAACTCAACAGGAGAATAGAGCCAGCATGCTAAGTTGGTGGGAGACATTGCAGATCAGCTGAACCAGTGCCAGCGGCTAATCTGTAACTTTGATGTCTGCCATGTGAGAAAAATACATGCTTGTTGTTTAAACTGCTGTTGGTTGAGATTCCTGCTATTTGTAGCCAGACATGTTATTAATTATACCTAATGAATCTAGACGATGTGGCTTTTTTTTCCTTGAGACAGGGTCTCACTTTCTCACTTAAGCTGCAGTGCAGTGACACGATCATGGCTCACTGCAGCCTCGGCCTCCCAGTACTCAAGTGATTCTCCCGCCTCAGCCTCCCAATTAGCTGGGACCATGGACACGCACCACCATGCCTGGCTTGCTATTTATTTGTTCATTGTTTTGTAGAGTTGGGACGTCCACCATGTTGTCTGGGCTGGTCTCGAACTTCGGGGCTCAAGCGTTTTTCCTTCCTTGGCTTCCCAAAGTGCTGGGATTACAGGTGTGAGCCACCGCACCCAGCCTAGATGGTGTGACTTTTAATCCACAACATTAGTATGAAAGAAATACTATTTTCCCTTTATTTTGCCAATTGGATATAAATGCTTCAATGCCTCAGACGTCTAACCAGTGGAGAATTCTACTTCAATCATGTTTGGGGGATGCCCTTTTTCCACCTTCAGGATAACGCAAAACGTTTGGTGTTTTAAATAGTGACGAACATTAGAGGAAAGGACCTCATACATCCTTTGCTTAGTAGTTGCCAATGATACACCTCTGTCCATGCTTCATTGTCAAACTTGGCCTTGAAATCTTTTGCTGTGGCTCCCACAGGTCTTACTGTTCACCCCTCTCTGACATTCTTCAACACACCATCCCGTGTGTGATCATGAACAGCTCTGCATGGGATCAGACAGCTGAACTTAGATAGTTTCAAAATCCATAGGTGTCTTGTCCGACTTTTAGGCATGAGGTAAGGCCTCTAAATATTTCTAGGTCCAGTTACTTCAGGCCTCCAACCAAATAACTCCTGCCTCTAAACCATTCCTTCTGAAACAATTCTCCCTAAAACCTCTCAGTATGCATAAGCTTACAAAACTTAGTATAGCTTGCCTGGAAACTTCACGTATGGGCTTTATAACATAAAATCCCTTAAGGCAGGGGGAAAAGGAAGCTTTAGTTACCTTCTTGGGATGAGGGAATTGGTAATAGGAAAATTAAACAGAGCAAAGAGAAGAAAACACATCATATCATTTTAAAAGGTCATTGTACCCCACCCAGGTTGTAGTGAGTCAGCAAAGATTTTTAAGCAAATCAGTAACATTTTCTAAATGATTAATCACTGATAGTAACAGTATGAATTAGGAAGGCTGACTCTTTTGTTCAGAGCCAAAAATAAGGTATCATTTAAAAGAGAATAATCTAAAATAATTTTGTAAATATGTTTCAGAGTAAAAAAGAAAGTTAATTGCATGCAAAAGACTTACCAAAATATTATCACAGATGGGTGTTCTGATATACCATAGCTATACACTGGAAACTACTCAATGTACAGGTCAATGGATGAACAAAATGTAATATATTCACATAATGCACTGTTAGCAATAAAAAGGAATCATCTATGCATACTTGCACTAACATGCATGGATTTTAAAATAAGTGTGTTGAGGCTGGGCGTGGTGACTGACACCTGTAATCCCAGTATTTTGGGAGGCCGAGGCAGGTGGATCACCTGAGGTCAGGAGTTTGAGACCAGCCTGTCCAACATAGTGAAACCCTGTCTCTACTAAAAATACAAAAAATTAGCCAGGTGTGGTGGTGGGCGCCTGTAATCCTAGCTACTCGGGAGGCTGAGGCAGGAGAATCGCTTGAACCCGGGAGACGGAGGTTGCAGTGAGCCGAGATCATGCCGTTGCACTCCAGCCAGGGCTACAAGAGCGAAACTCCATCTCAAAAACAAAAATAAATAAATAAACAAACAAACAAATAAATGTGTTGAATGAAGGAAGGCCAATAAAGCATGCATACTCTATGATCCCATATACACACATGCATGACTTAACGACACGGACATATTCTGAAAAATGCATCCCTATGCGATTTCATCATTGTGCAGCCATCATAGAGTGTACTCCTACACCTAGATGATTGAGCTTTCTACACATCTAGGCTGTATGGTACAGTAGCCTATTGTTTCTAGGTTACACATCTGTGCAGCACATCACTGTACTGAATACCATAGACAATTGTAACACAATGGTAAGTACTTGTGTATCTAAACATATCTAGGCATAGAAAAGTTATGGTAAAAATATGGTACAAAAGGTAAAAAAGTGGTTTACCTGTATAGGGCACTTGCCACAAATGCAGCTTGCAGGACTAGCAGTTATTCTGTGTGAGTCAGTGAGTAAAGAGTGAGTGTTAAGGAGTAGGACATTACTGTACACCACAATAAACCATAAACACTGGACACTTGGTCTGCACTAAATGTATTAAAAAATGCTTCTTTCTTCAATAATAAATTAACCTTCGCTTACTGTAACTTTTTTATGGCTTTAAAATGTTAAAAATCTTTGTGACACTTTCGTAGCAATGCTTAGCCTAAAACATAAACACATCGTACAACTGTACAAAATATTTTCTTTCTTTATACCCTTACTCTGTAAGCTTTTTGCTTTTTTTTGTTTACTTTTTAAACTTTTGCTGTTAAAAACTAAGGCAAACACACACATATTAGCCTAGGCCTACAGAGGGTTAAAATCAACATCACTGCCTTCCACCTCCACATTTTGTCGCAGTGGGAGGCCTTTGGAGGCAATAACATGCATGAAATTGTCATCTCCTGTGATAAAAATGCCTTCTCCCAAAATGCCTCCTGAAGGACCTGTGTGAAGCTGTTTCGCAGTTAACTCCTTTTTTTAATAATTAGGAGGATATTCTAAAATAACAATAAAAGTATAGTAAATACATAAGCCAGTAACATACTCACTTATTATCATGATCAAGTATTATGTACTGTGCATACTTATATGTGCTAGATTTTTATAAGACTAGCAGCGGCCGGGCGCGATGGCTCACGCCTGTAATCCCAACACTTTGGGAGGCGGAGACGGGCGGATCACGAGGTCAGGAGATCGAGACCATCCTGGCTAACACGGTGAAACCCCGTCTCTACTAAAAATACAAAAAAAATTAGCCCGGCATTGTGGCAGGCGCCTGTAGTCCCAGCTATTCGGGAGGCTGAGGCAGGAGAAAGGGGTGAACCCGGGAGGCGGAGCTTGCAGTGAGCCGAGATCGCGCCACTGCACTCCAGCCTGGGCGACACAGAGAGGCTCGGTCTAAAAAAAAAAAAAAAAAAAAAAAAGACTAGCAGCACAGCAGGTTTGCCTACACCAGTGTCGCCACAAACACATGAGCAATGCATTCTGCTACCAAGTTAGAATGGCCATACGTCACTAGACAATAGGAATTCTTCAGCTCCACTGTAATCTTAGGGGACCACCATCCTATATGCAGGTCATCGTTGACTAAAATGTCATTATAGGGCGCATGACTGTAAATATAAAATTCTAGACAATGCAGGGTAAGCGACAGTGACAAAAAGCATACCAGTTGAGTGGGTGGGGCACTGGGAAAGTGCGAGAAGGATAAAATAAGCGCACAGGGAAACCTTCAGGGGTGACAGATGTGTTCCCCACTTTGATTATGATGATGATTTATTAAGTGTACACTCATGTCAAAATTTATCAAATTGTCTACCTTCAAAGTATACAATATATTTGGATGTCAACTACCTCATTACAGCTGTTTAAAGGGGTATTTTGTTTATTTTTTTTATAATCCGCACGTAAGTTTTATAAACATTAACCATGTAAAACTTATAACAATACAAATAACAAATTTTAGAAAGTGGAGAGAGGAAGTCAGGAGGTCACGTGGCTGTACTAATTTATCTTTCATAATAGGAAGTAAATTGATTCTGTCCAGAATTATAACAAGTAGTAAGAAAAAAAGAGAGCCCCATAGTGACCAACATCTTTTCTTTATTGCACTCAACATTATTTCACAGGGTCACTGTTGTCTCACCTTAATTTGTTAATACATTTCCACTTATAGCCAACCTATATATTTTAAATGAGCATTTAATACACAGCTTTTCCTTCCTTAGTACTTTTAGGACTTTGTTCCCTAATTCATAGACTAAAGTTGACCCAATTCCTGCTTTATTTTCTCATGACCTCTTTTACGTCCCTTCATTTTAAGTTAATTTGATTTCTTAATGTATCAGCAGAAAGGAAACGGGGAGTTTTAGAAAACTTTGAAAACACAAGTCATTGTTGTTAATAATTACACACAAATGAAATGCTTCAATTCTGATCACTCTGCTAAAAGTTAGGCTGTAAAGGTGAATAAACCAGTCCCTACTGTGGACGTTATCATTTAGTTAAACTGTTAAATCTGAAACTGGTGTTTATTTTTCCTCTACTTTTGGATACACTTACCTGTTGTGTTCATAGGTGCTGAAAGTAATATACACACTGTAGGAAGGATTATAACAATTATTTAGAAAAAATAAAACCACAAATAAAAATTTAAAAACATTGGTCGAAATATTTAAGTAGAAAAATATCTGGGGTCCCAAATGCACATTTTGAAAAGGATCACTTTTACGTCCTAGTGTGTCTTGATACTTAGAACTTGTACTTAGTTCTTGTAATTCTCCCCTAAGTCATTAAAAAATTAATTCAAAAAGTGTTATCAGCATTTTGCTGGCTGTTGAGGCTATGAGGATGAATATTATATGTTCCAGGCTTCAAGAGCTCTCAAATAAGTGAGTGAGGCAAATATAACCACCCTAAAAGATAGATAATAGGCCAAGCTCACACCTGTAGTCCCAACACTTTGGGCAGCTAAGGCGGGAGGATTACTTGAGACCAGGAGTTTGAGACCAGCTTGGCCAACCCGGTCTTTACTAAAAATACCAAAAAATTGGCCAGACGTCGTGGCATTCCTGTAGTCTCAGATACTAGAGAGGCTGAGATGGGAAGACTGCTTGAACCCAGGAGGTGGAGGATGCTGTGAGCTGAGATCTCACCACTGCACTCCAGCCTGGGACACAAAAAAGAAAAAGAAAAAGATAACGATGTCTTCCTTATACAGATAAGAAACTGAGACACAGAGAAGTTAAGCAACTTTTCCAGAGCTGACACAGCTAGCAGTAAAGCCTTTTACTATGAGCTACTTACTATAATTATAAGCAAGAGACTTCACAGTATAAAATGTAGACCTCTAATTATTAGGAACCAAAGGCCAGAATATTTGAAATCAGCTTTATTCTGGAAAACTTAGGGTTTATTGATATAGTAACTATACTAGAACCAAATTAACATAATTACTATACAAAATAGACAAAATGTTATGGGGCATGAAGAAAGCAGTTAACAATACTTTAAAAACACATGTATTAACGATTTTTAAACATAGGCAAATGTAAAGGTAAAACAAATGGCTCAGAAATCTCAGTATAAAAATAATCTCAACTAACATTGAAAAATAAGATAAAACAAAATAAAAGTAATATATGTGCATGATTAGAAACTCAAAAAATATGGATAGAAATAAATTTTTAAAAGACCCTCACCTTCACTAACTTCGTTGAAAAGTAAACACTGTTAAGAGTTAAAACGTCAACATGTACAATATCTTCTATGAAAAGTATGTAAATATATGCACCTACATACATATTATATTGGAATGAAAACAATAATACAATTATACACATCGTTCTGCACCCTGATTCTTAGATGTTTTAATAAATCTTGGAACTACATTAATTTCAGGACTATTTCATTGCTTTAAATACTACATAGTATTTTGTTTCATGGATATAACATAATATATGAAAGAAGTGAGTCATTATTTCAAACAAAGTTTATGGCGACTTGTACCTAAGAAGACTTAAATCATGTTTAATTGTCTAGGGAGAATTTTTGCTACGCTTCTTGGTTTTCAGTGACACCCTGCTGATCGTCCAGCAGATGGCGACATAACAACGTGCCGGGAAACGCAAAGTAGAAAACAGGATGCTAAGATGTATAAATTCAGTAACAGGGCTGTCTCCTTTCCATAGAGAAAAAAAAAAATCAGAAATGACCATTTTTTCATGGTTTAAATATGATTCCGGAGAACGTAAGTTTATATGTGCTTCAGTAGTTGAAGTGTCACTTAAAAGTCGTAGAAAAGCAGGCACCGTAGGAAATGGGTCAGAGGAAGGACCTGGGCACTTGTAGTGAAAACAGCAGCATTTTTTTTGTTTGTTTGTTTTTTGTTTTCTTGAGACGAGTCTCGCTCTGTCGCCAGGCTGGAGCGCAGTGGTGAGATCTCAGCTCACTACAACCTGTGCCTCCCGGGTTCAAGCGATTCTCCTAGCTTGAACAGGAGATCCTCAAAATGATTTTATCAACAGATCCTCAAAATGATTTTATGAAGTCAGACAGCCTAAGTTATCTTCAGTTACATATAAGAAACCTGCAGTGTTCATGATTGCAAAGGCTTAATGTAGAAAGAGAACAGGTCTTCTCACTCCAAAATATTGAGTTCTCAATCCACCAATTTATTTTCTGGGTGGACTATTGCTTTTGTTGTTGATTTTTCTTATGTTCTCGTGCATGGAAACTATAATATGTTTAAGTTAAGAAGAGGTAATACATTAGTATTCAATCAATCCAACCCATATTAAATCTCACCCAATTGAGACAAGAGGAAAGGAAAGAAAAAAAGGAGACATAAATGAGAATCCAAAGGGACTACAAGGAAAGGTAATGAAGATGGAGGAGGCAGGAAAAATGGAGGGACTGAGATGCAAATACATTCGGACAGACTTTCAATTGGGTTTAGAATCACTGCTAAATACTGATTACACACTCTACATATTGAACTTGTTATTCATAGTCCAGAAAAATATTTTACCTGCTCTAATTCTTGAATGTCTTTATGTAGGGAATATATGAGACGTATGCCTGCGTAAAATGTTTGAAACGTACATATTACAGTATTTGAAGTTAATATCACCCCGAAATGGACATGTCGAACTCCATTCTTCACCAGGTTTTGAATCCTATTTCTCATCTGCAAAACTAGGAATTTAAAAATGCAGCGTTACTGTGAGCCTTAAATACAATTGTCACATGAGAGGTGCACAAATTGTTAATTTCATTTCATCTGGTACCCAACGCCTGTGTACCCTGGAATTAAAAGCCGTGCCTGTGTGATCTGACTCATGTGTACTTTCTCCAGGCTTACACTGTTTCATATTCTTCCTTCAGCAACAGCAATACACTTCCAAGTCTTTGTTTTTTGTTGTTTTGTTTTGTTTTGTGGATGTGTTTTTTATTTCACTTTGCTCTTTTCCTCATTAAACCTCTTTTTATGTGATTGGATTTTTTTTTGTTACACCTCATCTTCCTGCTAAACTGTAAACATCAAGAATTTAGGAACCATTCTTGGTTCACCCCCATCCTTGGGTGCACCGCTCAGAGCACAGACATTAATATATTGCAGATATACAATTAAACGGTGTGATGTATATTATGTTAGGCAAATTAGTATGGCTCATTTGATCAAGGGAATAGTTATCCAAGAGTTGAATTTTGTGTGGGAAATAAGGTGACAGCTTCAAAGTGAAAGTGTTTTCTAATCCCTTTTATCACCCTCTCTTAGAGCAGAAATTTTAGGTGCAGGGTGTTACCTGCCCACTTTACTCTCAGCTTAAAGCAGGTCAAAAGAGGACATCCAATCACACACTAATTTGAGGCACTAAATAGGTAGGATTTTCTTTAGATACGCACAAAACAAAGCAGAATAATTTGCAGACAAAGAAGCTTGAAACAAGAGATTCTTCAACTATACCAATTTCCTTCTGAACATTATTCCTTCCTGGAAATGATGTTCACACATCTTGATCCATCTTACTTAAGCATCATTGACAAGTGTCATAATTAGATCATTCCAACTCTTCCACAAGAAAAGATACCTTTTAAAGAATATCACTGGGTAGATGTCAAAGTATTCATTTCTGTAAGGGGATATTGGACTATCTCTCATAAGTAATTTGGTTGAATTTTAGAAAAAACCTTGAGCTTGCTTCAATAAATGAGAAAGTCACTTTGTAATTAGATCCTTATTTCTATTCAATATGAGGGTCATACCGTGTTCCCTGACCTGGGATGGAGAACAAATGGGCAAAAGGAACAAACCTCCGTCTTAATTGCAATTATCTTCTGCATCTCAATCCTCTCCCTAAATTTATTCATTTTGATTCCAATGTTTTCAAACAAAAGAGAAATCATAGGGCTTCTCTGCCTTACCTTCCCATAAATTAAACCAAAAAATTAACGAACACACATTGAGGTACAGGATGGTCGATTTTTTTGCTCTAAAATATGAGGAAATTCTGGCGGTGCAAGGTGGCTCATGCCTGTAATCCCAGCACTTTGGGAGGCCGAGGCGGCCAGATCACCTGAGGTCGAGAGTTTGAGACCAGCTTGACCAACATGAAGAAACCTCGTCTCTACTAAATATACAAAATTAGCCGGGCATGGTGGTGCATTCCTGTAATCCCAGCTAGTCGAGAGGCTGAGGCAGAAGAATCTCTTGAATCTGGGCGGTGGAGGTTAAGGTGAGCAGAGACTGCACCATTGCACTCCAGCCTGGGCAACAAGAGTGAAACTCCATCGCAAAAAAAAAGGAAATTCTTAATGGAATGGTAATTATGGTTATAATTATAATCATAATTACCATTCCAAGACTTTAGTTGTTTTCTCTATCTTTAATAGAATGTTATTATAACTTGTATATTTACAAATTTCAAAGATATACAGTCATTAAAATGCAAATTCATTAGGACACTTATGAAACCTGTAAAACAAGGCTGGGTTGCACTCCGGCGTAAAAAAAATGCCACAAGGTGGCACTCCTTCTTAATGTTAGACTCTTTAAAAACAAATAGATTATTCTGAAATGTTTTGGATTTCCAGACTAAGACTGACGTTTCACCATATTATTCTAAATCTCCAGTAATTGCATTAGCTTGGTGTTTTGTGAGGTTAGTTGCTTCATTTTAAGTGACCGAAAGCAGTTATTGTACCACAAGTTTTAATAAATGCTTTTCATGGCAATGATGCTATCAGGCGTTTCTGAATGTGAAGCACATTTGTTAAGGAACCATCTCAACAGACAAAGCACAGGCTCTGGAGCCAGAAGTCTCGGGTTTGGCTTTCATCTTTTTTAATTTATTCTCTGAATAAACTGAAAACGTGCTAAACTTAATGAGTCAGAATTTACTCACCTAGAAAACGATTACCACTGAGCATTCGTCATCATTGCACATTGCCCTGTTTACTAAATTACACAATGTACAGAAACACTGAACATAATAGGCTTGTTGAAAGCTGTACCCTCATGCACACATACCCTAAAATGCTAATACTTGTGTAACTTGTCTTTATAATTTTTTTATATATTATCTGAAATAAATATTTTACAATAATTTGTGTAAGGCATTTTAACACAAAACTTTTTCTTTGAGCTGGCTGTGGTGGTGCCTGCCTGTCATCCCAGCTACTTGAGAGGTGGAGGTGGAAGGATTGCTTGAACCCAGGAATGTGAGACCAGCCTGGGTATCACAGCAAGTGCTCATCTCTAAACAACAACAACAACAAGTAATAAAAATAAAACAAAGAAAACCTTTTCTTTGAATTATTAAACCAAGAAAAATATCTATATCATATTTAGGATATTACGAAAATCGACATGATGTTTCGCCAAATTTTTGAGTGCCTACTATATGCCAGGCACCTGTATTCCAGGTGCTCAAGACAAACAGTGAATACAGAGCAACATCTGCCCAGCAGGAAGTAGTCAATAACTGGAAACAGAAGATGAAGTCATGTGATAGGCAGTGAAGCAGCACAGGACGGCCAAGAAGGCTTCCTGAGACATGATATTTGCACCAAAATCTCAATGCTGAGAAAATGACAACCTTGCTAAAATTAAGAGAAAGAGAAATTGAAGAACAAGTTGCTGCAAAGGTCCTGACAGTGCAATTCTCTTTCACTGACAACAGGAAGTAAAGAAAGCTTGAACGTGGAAAGAGTCGTGAACCAATCAAGAGTGGAGAGAGAAAAGCTGGAAATGTAGGTAAGAACCAGGTCATACAGCCTGTTGAAGGCCTTATGAGCAGCTTAGATTGTATTCTGAGATTAGATAGCTCTGGGGTTTTAAACTGAAGAGTGATTTAATTGTATTATTGTATGTGTATTTCAGATTCATAAACATGAACATGATATAAACAAAAAATGATGAATTGATGATGAACTGCTTTGCTTAGTTATATTGCTTAATAATTCCCAAACTGAGCTTGTTTATAACTAAAAACATTTTACTTTCTGAACATTTAAGAATAAACATTTGGTCTTGTGGTTTCATCATATTTTAACAGTTGCTTATAAGGGAACACACATCACACCATATGGCACTAATGTCCACGTAGTAATATGTATTTTCTCGTTTCTCAAAGATAATACCTAAAATCTAAAAATGTGTGCTTTCCCTTCCAGAAGGTGGAGGGCTTGGCCCAGCCCATGTTGAATCCAGGTAAAGCCATGTTACAAGTACTCACAAGGGATTGTGAATTGAAGCGATGTTTGTTTCTTTTGGGTTAGGGCCTTAAAGATGCTGACGAGTTTCCTGCATTCTGTTTTTCCCCTTCTTCCACTGGAAAGCAAAGGCCAATCAATTCTGTATTTGTCAAGCAGTACAAGTATTTACAGGCCATTTTCCAATTATCCAACGATTGGCTATGTTTCAGAAATTATTTTACGTGGTTTTGGAAGCAGATTTTTCTTTTGAAAGACAGCTATTCTTAGTAGAAAGTGATGGGCCAATTTATTTGTCCTAAAATTGTACTGAAATACTGAATATATCTAGTGGAAAAGATAAGGAATACAATATTAATACATAGATGGTATGCAGCTGTTCAAACCAGAGGGGACAGGGAAGCTACAGAATGGAATGACTCAGTTTCCTAAATCGCTGGCTGGAAGAATGCAGCTCGGCAAACTGAAGCACCCTCTTTACAGTTCCTTTTCTTCCATGAAGTTCTATTCAATTCCTGCCAGAAAACTACTGCCCTCAATGAGCCACTGCTCAAGACCACTCGTCTCTGTCAAACCTGACTCCTGCTTTCTATCTTTCCCCGCGGAGAACCCATTGCCTCCCTTTACTGCCTGGAGAATTGGGACTGGGGGATTGGAGATGGGGGAGAATGAATATTTTAGTGATCATTTTCTCTGAGGGATTCTCCCCCCGCACACTCAGTTCTTACTTATTAAATGGCTTCTGTATATCTCAGGAATAAAAAGCCATTCTTCCTTGGTGTCTTCTTCCTGCTAGCAATGGAGCCCTAGCTGGTCTCGTCAGCAATCAAGTCATTAAATCTGACTGGCAACTTGCAAAGAATGGTGGGGCCGAGGGACAACAGGTCAAGTTTTCAAGGGTATGTCCTCTGAAACTCAGGCAGGAGGTCAGGTGGTGAGAATCTGAAAGCTATCAAAAACAGAAGCGGCCATTCTCCTTCTTGCTGAACGAGCTACTCATTCAGGAAAGCCAGTGTTGAGTCAGAGATTTAAAAAGGACGTAGAACAAGTAGCTGAAAATCTAGGAAGATAACAAAGCCACTTCCTGAAAAAACCAACCATTGGCAACAAACTGAGCAGGTGGAGGGAAACTGTTTAGATCTCATAAAGATGCTGGCAGTGTAGATTACGTTAGAGCTTCCATTTTTAAAAGATTTCTCAGATTTCCGTCATATCTTCACTGAAAGGTTTCTATCCTAATCTCAAAGGGCTAACATGTTCAAGGAAAAAGAGAACAGGAAGCAGCAAGGAAGACATTAAAAGGCATTGGGCAGGGAGAGTATCTCCCCAGGGATTAGTAATACCAGGTGATAAAAGGTATAGGGTATTAATCCCTGCCACCAGGTTTCCTATTAGATTTCACATAGTGTCTGGCACATAACAGTTGCTGAAAGCATGAGTGTTGTGTGAGTGAATAAACGGGTGAGTGGGTGACGATTGAATGAATTAGTAAATCAAAGTATAAATATTTAGCTTCCTGGTTATGAATTTTAGGCAGTAAAGTGAAGATGGAAGTATCCAGATTCACCTGATGATCCTCACTCAAAGACTTGTCTTCCTGCACCATCCTCCTCCGTTTAAGAGTGATTATTCGAGAAGCACCTTGTGATGTTGAAAAATCAGAGCGGAATACTGACAAGCTAAAGATCACTGGAGATTAAGGAAAGTGCGTGGAGTAAGGTTTCAAGTCACCTGGAGCCAAGGATATAGTGAACCAATTGAGTACTAAGACATACAGCAGGAAAAAAAATCTAATTTTATCTTCAAGGAGATGAAAGAAAGAAGAAGGAAGTTTTGAGACAGAAACCATCAAACACTAGATTTGATGTTAAATAAAAATCTCTTTGTAATTCAATGCCTACCCCACACTCACATTCTCAACCCTACTTTTTTGGTTACTATCAACGCATCAATACTGTATTCCTTTTTCTCCACGAGAAATACTCAGTATTTCAAGACAATTGTGTGATAAATAAATTGGCCTATGACTTCTTATTAAGAATAGCTGTGTTTCAAAGAGAACTATGTTCCCATAATCACTTAATCTCTTTGAACACAGTCAATCACCACATAATTGAAATATGGCTGTAAAGACTTGTGTTTCCTTAATAAACACAAAATTGATTGGCCTAAATCAATTGGCCTAAATGGATTTTGTACTTATTTTAGGGAAAAACAGCAAAGGACAAAAAGTGAATACTTTAAAAAGAAAGAACTATCTACAATTTTTGAAAATGTATGGAGAACCAGAGTATTTTAAAGATATTTTTACTGCTTTTGCTAATAGCAAATTTAACGGGATATTGGAAACACATATAAGCAATTTAACTGATGTATGTTAAATACAATGGTGTTCTTAAAGTATGTTTTTAATTTACTTTATCGTCTCGCCTGAATCGAGATCTTGGTAAGGTCAGTTCTCTTAGAAGACCTCTAGAGGGCAATGTCTCATTTAAATTATAACTGAAGGCAATCTAAGGTCCTATTGGCAGTGGACCCTAACAAGTGAATCCTACTGAATTAAAGCACCAGATAAGTAACCACTGCATATATAACTTATCTTTTAGCAGACTGAAAAAAAAAAATATACCTAACCAGCAAAGTCAAAATGAAATGCTTCCTTTGAGCCTACATTGAACCCCTTTGATGGTTTACACACCTTCAACAAATTCTCAAAGTCATTGGTTTAACCACTCTTGGACGCACCCGGCTGAGTTGGATGAAAACTTCAGTTTTGTGTTCTTTTCTTTTCAATTGAAAGCTGTATGTCTATTTTCAGCATTATGCATGTTATTTTTTCTTTCTTCCATTCTTACCAGCATTCCTCATTTACAAAACAAAAACGATAATAATCAGAAATCATCCTATAAAAATGTTAATTTTGTTTAGCCATTGACTGGTCTTGCTCTAACCTTAACATTTTGTGATTATTGACCTTTGTTGCATTTAACACCCCTCCAATTATCTAGCCATTTGGAAAATCAACATTATCCCAGGGTAATTCACTTTTTAATACATCATTCTATGTTACTGTTTTATGCCTTCATATTAGCAAAATACGAATTTCTGTTAAAAAAAAATAACACCTCTGATCATTTAAAAAATCCCTCTACAGCAAAACATAATTTTTTTTTTCTTTTTTTTTTTTTTGTAGAGACAGAGTCTTGCTCTGTTGCCCAGGCTGGAGTGCAGTTGGGTAATCTTGCCTCACTGCAACCTCTGCCTCCCAGGTTCAAGCGATTCTCCTGTCTCAGCCTCCTGAGTAGCTGGGACTACAGGCAAACGCCGCTATGCCTGGCCAATTTTTTTGTATTTTTTTTTTTTTTTTTTTTTTTTTTTTAGTAGAGACGGAGTTTCACCATGTTGCCCAGGTAGGCTGGTCTCGAACTCCTGAGCTCAGGCAATCCGCCTTCCTCGGGCTCCCAAAGTGCTAGGATTACAAGCGTAAACCTGGAGACTGGTTTTAGAACTTCTAGTAAACTCAAAACTGCATAGCTCGACTGAATGTTGTCATTGATCACAGGGCATCAGACAAATATGGATTCAAATTTGTGAGACCTTAAGCTAATTACTTAACCTCTCTAGGTTTGGTTTCCTCATTATTAAAATGAGAATAACATCTAACTCGACATAGTTGTGGTGGAATTGAATGAGATGATGCAGTAAAGCAGGAAGCACAGTGTCTGACACAGTCAAAGCTAAATGGCAGCTACTATGACATCTCTTTCTGATTTTAAGTGTGAGCCCTGACAAGCTGCCACCCAAGAACTAATCTAACATAATACCCTGAAATGCTCCTCTCTTCTCTCCTTCGTTTCAGCTATTCTTTTGCAGCCTACATATATTCTTCAGGAGCCACTTAGAGTTTTTCTGTTGAAGAATTTTCCATATTTCATGATCAATTTGAGTTGTCCATTCCCTTTGCTCCAAACAAACTCTTTTGATCCTTCTGTTACAGCCTTGATGTATTTTTATGTACCTGCACATTAGCATCTTCCAAGTGGCTATGAAATTTGCAAAGTCAAAAACTGCATTTTATGCACGTTTGCCTTCGCAAAAGCAAAAGCATGACACATAGTCTGTACTCGGTAAAGGTTTGCATGAAGGAATGAATGAATGACCCATGACTGACCTCACCTTGACCATATTTCCAATCTCATGATTCCCACAGTCTTTTCTGAGTAGATTGCAAAATCAATCTGCTCTGCACTTTTCCCAGGGTGATGGGAGGAACTGCTTATCTAGTACCCTTTGATTTGGGGCCAGAAAGAATTGCTTTTGGGAAGATTGCCCTGCTGAAAACAGTAAACCTTTTACTCTGTTATTTTTTCTTGATTTCCTTTTTCAAGCTTTCTTTGTCACAGCAGGCTAATAAGGATTTAAGCCATGTTTCTGTGCCCACTAAATGCTTCTGCCAAAGGTCGGAAAGGATACGCAAAATTAGAAATAGGCTTGCTAGATTTCTGGCATTATGGATAATTAAATTTTTATGGTGTTATTTAAATTTTACAGTTAAGAAACAGAAAAGAACTGCCCATGCCTGAAAAAAAAGTCCCAGTACTCTATTAAACCCTATTTTTCCACTATAGCAAAAATAATCTGACGAAGGTGTTTAAAAAAAAGTCATAAAAGATAATGGCAGTTACAAGGCATTTTGAAGACTAAAGGACAGATTGATTTTTATTTTTGTTTTTGTGTTTTTACTTTTCAAATGAAAGTTGTGTGCTTTAGTTGATAAGATTCAATTATTTAGCTAAATAAAAAATATAATCTCTACATTCCTGTGTTCAAATAAAAGCTTGAGTCACACTTCTTAAACAATTGAGATAATAATTACCTCTTATACCTCGGACCTACCCTGAGTGAAATTCAAATCTATTATTTGATGGAATTGGTCACATTGAAGTACATCTTGGCCAAAATTTAATGGTGGCTTGGAGATACTGGAGAAGTTCTACGGAAATTTCATGTGTCTAAAATATCTGAAAAAATAACGTATTCGAGGAAATTTCAAAAATTGGGATTATCAAGCAGAAGAGAATTTGTAAGAGTAGGATAATAAGACATAATAGGATACCCTCAATACTTAAAGTGTCACTAATATGTAAGGCTTTCTCACCAGCTGTCTTCACTACTATAGAGAGGGGCACATGCTCGCCTGCCGTCTTGGCCCAGGCAGAAGCCCAGGGAGCACCTTCTCCTATAAGGATCTAGTAAAGCTTATTGAATGTCTCAGCGTGTGCCTGCAAATGGACACTCCGGAATGAGCAATGATTTAATCTTCTGTAGATTTGGTTCTAAGTTTAAAAAACAATTTTGAGTTAAGGTGCTTTGGGGCCACCTCACCATTAACCCACACATTGCCAGCACCTTCTAACTCTAATTTGCAATCCTAGATTTCATACATGGAAAACATCTTCTGAAGAATTAGCTTCATCTTCCATTAAGAAGTAAAGTCCTTGGCACATTCTCTACAGATTTCAGAAGCTAACTGCACTCTCACGGTTTGTTGGGCCATATTTAATAATTCAAGCAGATTATCTTCATTGGCATAGTCTTTTCTTCTCTCCATTTCTCTTCTTTCCTTCTCTTCATTTCTCTTCTTTCCTTCTCTTTTACCAATTCTCAATGTTTTCTCTTGTTTCTGTTAACCTCAAATCGTATGCTCTGAGGTTATTAGTACCTAGTTATGTAGAAAAGGCTGCAAATTCCACAGTAATTGGCTCTCATTGATATTACTCCAAATTGCGTTTCTCCATAGCACACGAAAATTTGGAATTTGATGCAACTGAACTAAAAGAAACAGAAAAATGCAGTTAATAAGTGTTAGTCTAGACTAGCTTCCTAGAGCACTCCCTATTTTTCCCCATGCTCCAATCATCTGGTGTTTATGTCACATTCACAGATTTGGGGCCATTTACGATTAACTTCTATGTAATAAAAGCGAGTTACATTAAACATGCTAAAGCAAATTAAAAGGATCAGAATCAGAAAGTACCCTTGAGTAAACACTGGATGGTATGCATTTTGTAGTTGCCTGTTAAGAAAATTATTTGAGATTTGCATAAGTTTTCCATAGAGACAGCAAAAATGGAAATTGTGTGACCAGTCAAAAACAAGGAAGTCGACCAGGCGCGGTGGCTCACGCTTGTAATCCCAGCACTTTGGGAGGCTGAGGAGGGTGGATCACGAGGTCAGGAGATCGAGACAACGGTGAAACCCTTTCTCTACTAAAAATACAAAAACATTAGCCGGGCGTGGTGGCGGGCGCCTGTAGTCCCAGCTACTCGGGAGGCTGAGGGAGGAGAATGGCGTGAACCCGGGAGGCGGAGCTTGCAGTGAGGCGAGATTGCGCCACTGCACTCCAGCCTGGGTGACAGAGAGAGACTCCGTCTCAAAAAAAAAAAACAAGGAAGTCAAATAGAAGAAATGAAGAGGGGACTCAGGACTACATAATGGCTTACCACGGCACGTTAACCAAAATCAATTTCAATATGTAACATCTTGATTCAAGGGCACGTTGAAAATGCCTAGAAACTCAAAGTCAAAATTTAACACAAATCTACTTTTTTTAATGAAAAAGTAAATATATCTACTAAGAGTCTGCATGTTCCTTCACTTGCTCCCTCAGAGATGTAGAAATTCTTGGGTTCTTTTCAAGCTCATGTCTCTAGAGTGACATGATGTGAAAGTTATTATTAGCCAAGCAATACAAATGTGCCAATTCATTTTGCGTAATATTAGCGTTCTAGAATATAAAGACTGCCAAAAATATTAACAAATTGCTACAAATAATCTTGAATAATAAACATCATATTTCTTTAACTTTTACACAAGTTCTTTCAATAAAAATTACTCAGAGGTTAACAGATAATCTGACATTAAGAAATGACAATAATGGTATGTGATTTATCACTTAAAACCACTGAATATTCCCAAAATGAAGTGAATTGAAACCTCACAATATTGAATAATTATTTAATGTTAACAAAGAACAGAGTATATTCAGATCTTGTGCAATTTATGGTGCATGTGATATTTATTAGTATTTGGCTGGCTAAGTCTATAATTCTTCCAATTTTTGTTTAACTAAAATTGTTCTGAATTGAGTTTAGCGAGAAAGATGAGTTCTCATTTTATTAACAAAGTTTCCAGCACTTAATAATAAAAATTTGTGATGTAATTTAAAAAATATCTTTATTGCCTAGCAATGAGAAAGAACATGCAACTAAGATAAATAAATATCGACTGAGGCACACTCCAGAAAATTACCACAATGTTTTCCTTTCATCAATTCTAAATCCATTACTCTTTTTTTTATAATCAAAGATAATAGCACTATTTCTTTTTTTAATTTTTTTTAATTATACTTTAAGTTCTAGGGTACATGTGCACAACTTGCAGGTTTGTTACATATGTATACATGTGCCATGTTTGTGTGCTACACCCGTTAACTCATCACTTACATTAGGTATATCTCCAAATGCTATCCCTCCCCACTCCCCCCACCACATGACAGGCCCCACTGTGTGATGTTCCCCACCCTGTGTCCAAGTGTTCTCATTGTTAAGTTCCCACCTATGAGTGAGAACATGTGGTGTTTGGTTTTCTGTCCTTGCAATAGTTTGCTCAGAATGGTGGTTTCCACATTCATCCATGTCCCTACAAAGGACATGAACTCATCATTTTTTAAGGCTGCATAGTATTCCATGGTGTATATGCACCACATTTTCTTAACCCAGTCTATCGTTGATGGACATTTGGGTTGGTTCCAAGTCTTTCCTATTGTGAATAGTGCCACAGTAAACATACGTGTGCATGTGTATTTATAGCAGCCTGATTTATAATCCTTTGGGTATATACCCACGAGATACCATCTCACACCAGTTAGAATGGCAATCATTAAAAAGTCAGGAAACAACAGGTGCTGGAGAGGATATGGAGAAATAGGAACACTTTTACACTGTTGGTGGGACTGTAAACTAGTTCAACCATCGTGGAAGACAGTGCGGTGATTCCTCAAGGATCTAGAACTAGAAATACCATTTGACCCATCCCATTACTGGGTATAATAGCACTATTTCTACACATTTGGATACAAGTATCCTTTGCATCATGTTTATATTTTTTAATATTACTTAGCAGAAGTTAGGTGTATTAAAAATATGTATGTATTAATTAAAAGATTTCCAACACATCTAATATTTAAGAAATTCTATTCCCAGTTAGTAGTATTTGATCTTTACCTTTTATCAACGACATACATGAAACATATATGACTTTTAAAAATTAAATATTTCTGAAGAACATCACTACTTTTCTCCACTTCTGCTTTCAGAAGCAAAAACCATTTACTATTCTGAATTCCTCCAGTAGTCATCTCCATAATTCTGAATCATGCATTTATATTGATTTTTATTGGCTTATTGGATGAAGATATCACTTATTGACTTTGAGATATGATAGGGGAGAATTTACCTCACTGAAGCTACATTTTTTTGCTCTTTATTTCCAATGATTATTTCATTGTTTTTGGATGCTCCCCTGGTTACCACTGCAAATTTAATTAACTGACATAAACCATCTATTTTTGATTCCTTAGTGATAGTATCTCTTTTACGTTTTGCTGAAGAGTGAAAGAGATCCTATCCTTTCCTCCTTTCTCCTACATCTTCCATATATAATATGTCATCTCTGGATTTACTTTTATATCATCAGATTTGGTAATATTTATATTCTGTTTTGGGTTGATTTGCAGAGACTTAAAAATTTTAAAATTATTATATTATTGTTGATAACGTTCACTCCACAGACATATACTGTGTTGATAATGCTTTTCTCCTTTACAGTCCAAATGTCAAAACTTTTGTGCTTCTTAATAGCACATATATTAGCTTTTTGGGGGTAAGCTTCATTTACCTTTATCTTCTACTCAAGTTTTCTAAAGTTTCATCTTTCCCCCCACCCCCCCCACAGAAAGGTGCTTCCAGATGATTCCATCAGCTTTCTTCATTTTGGTACTCTGAGCCTATGCGTAACATTATCTAGGATGTCCCATTATTACCTCTTTGGGTTAGATCCACCCACTGTTCCCTGAATCCCTTGTCTTTCTCTTACTTGGTTTCCTAAAGCTTTTCTCAAAAAACTTCAAAGAGAAATTGTGTGTAATATAAACATTCTGAGATTATGAATTTCTGAAAATGACTTTATTCTACCCTCAGACTTGATTAGTAGTTTGGCTGGGTATAGAATTCTAGGCTAGAGGGCGTGATGGCAGGTGCCTGTAGTCCCAGCTACTCGGGAGGCTGAGGCAGGAGAATGGCGTGAACTCGGGAGGTGGAGCTTGCAGTGAGCCAAGATGGCGCCAATGCACTCCAGCCTGGGTGACAGAGCAAGACTTCATCTCAAAACAAACAAACAAACAAAAGAACAGAATTCTAGGCTACAAGTAATTTTCTGCTCAGAATTTTAAAGGCACCGCTGCATCGACATTTAATAATCAATGTTGCTAATGAGCAGTCAGGCTAATATTGCCTGGTATTTGCTCCCTTCAAAGTTACCTACTTTTTCTCCCACAAAACTTTATATGACATCATTTTATGTAACTGTGTTCTTCACTTTAAAAATATTTTTCATAGTTTGAAATGGGAATGATCCTCTACATCTCTGATACGGACTGAATGTTGTGTCCCCCCAAAATTTACAACCTTGAAATCCTAATCTTTAATGTAATAATATTAGGGGGTGGGGCTTTGGGGAGGTTAAGATGGAGCCCTTAGAAATGGGATTATGGCCCTCATAACAAGAGATAGAGAGGGATTATTTTCAAAACTATGAGAAATAAATGTTTAAACCACCCAGTCTATGGACTCTGTTATAGCAGCCCAAGCTAAGATAATCTTCCATCTTTTCTGTCAATATTTCTAAGTCTCTGTGTCTCTTTCTCCTACATGCTGAGAGGTTGCCTTCATTTATTCCCCAAGACATCATTTTTAGTTTGTAAATTATAGTATTTTTATTCATGAGCTCTTTCTTACTCCTTGATAATGCTCCCTAAAAAGTACTTAAGGATACATTATGTGTCAAAGCACATTGAAATTAAAAGGCTTGTACTTTATTGCATGCAAATTATACCTCAATAAAGTTGATTTTATAGCTAGAAACTATCTATTTATCTCTCTATCTACACTTTCAAACTCTCTCACTTTCTCTTTATTCTGAAAAATTTTTCCTGGTGATCCTTTTCTTCTATCTGTATCAATCTTTCACTTATTCTCTCATCCAGTATTAAACAACTTTTAACACATAACCCAAATTATACTAGACGTCCCCAAGAATCAGATCTACACACCTGGCTATAGAGCAGAAGTTCTATTTATTGTCTGTCTTTTTTTTGAGATGGAGTCTCGCTCTGTCGCCCAGGCTGGAGTGCAGTGGTGCTATCTCAGCTCACTGCAAGCTCCACCCCTCCCAAGGAGCTGGGACTACAGGCGGCCACCACCACGCCCAGCTAAATTTTTCCTATTTTTAGTAGAGACGCGGTTTCACTGTGTTAAGCAGGATGGTCTCGATCTCCTGACCTCGTGATCCACCCGCCTCGGCCTCCCAAAGTGCTGGGATTACAGGCATGAGCCACCGTGCCCGGCCTATTGTCTTTCTCCCTGACCATCTTCATGAATTATGTCTCTTATTCATCAAGTTTTAATAACACAATTTTTTGTTTGTATTTGCAGAGTTTTGAAAGTGCTAATCCCTACCCTGCCGTCCTGCCTCAAGACTTTCTGCTACTTCTGCCTGGAACTCATTTCCTCTGGCCGTCTCCCACCTGACTCCTCATCATTTAGGTATTACCTATACCTCATCCCTTCAAAGGGTCCTGTGTCAAGCTGTTTTTGCCTTGCTATAAAGATATACCTGAAGCTGGGTAACTTATAAAGAAAGGAGGTTTAACTGGCTCACAGTTCCACAGGCTGTATAAGCATGGCACTGGCATCTGCTTGGTTTTGAAGGAGGCCTCAATGAGCTTTTACTCATGGTAGAGGGCAAAGGAGAAGCACACACATCACATGGTGAGAGCAGAAGCAACAGAGAGAGAAGAAAGATGCCACACACTTTTAAACAGCCAGATCTTGCTAAACGATTCACGAAAAATCTACCCCCACGATCCAATCACCTCTCACCAGGCTCCACCTCCAACACTGGGGATTACAATTCCTCATGAGATTTAGGGGGAACAATGTCTAAACTATATCAAGTCCTAACATGACTACATTATGTAAAGATCTCGATTTACTTCTCTACTTTTACATTTTCTATATAGCACTTAGCACTATCTAAAATAATCTTGGCTGGGTGTGGTGGCTCATGCCTGTAATCCCGGCACTTTGGGAGGCCAAGGCAGATGGATCACCTGAGGTCAGGAGTTCGAGTCCAGCCTGGTCAACATGGTGAAACCCCATCTCTACTAAAATACAAAGATTGTCCGGGCATGGTGGCACTCACCTGTAGTCGTGGCTGCTTGGAAGACTGAGGCATGAGAATTGCTTGAACCCGGGAGGCAGAGGTTGCAGTGAGCCGCAATTATGCCACTGCACTCTGACCTGGGCGACAGACTGAGACTCCATCTCAAATAAATTAATAAATAAATAAAATAATCTTGTTGCATTTTCTGTTTCCCCTCAGCAGAAAAAAGCCCCTATCATTTGGGTTTTCTTTATTGACACACATATTTTGTAACATGTTTGTATATCTGCATTTTATCAGCTTCCACCCCAATAATACCTATATTAAACAACAGATTGCACAATCTTGATCTAAAAAAAAGCTAGACAGAGCATGAATAGGTTTTGAAATCAGAAAATCGGAAAGGCCTTTGGAAGAATTCTGGCTCCCCATTTACTGAGCATCAGTGGTCTAATCAGTAAGACAAAGATTACAATATTTCCTGTGAGCAAGACTCTTTAAAGAAATGATATGACTGTTTTTGTAGAAGAGAAACATGGTGGATAAGCAATAAATTTAAATCATCTTTCCTATCATCATGTATTCATTCCAAAAATATTGACGGAACACTTGCTGTCTGTCATATTCTTGACAATTTTGAATCCCCATGAATGTTCCTAATGCAGGAAACTTAAAACCCTCCAAGAAAATCCATTCCATTGTGAATCAACACTAATGTTAGGATGTTTCGTTTATATTAATGGGGTATTTGTCCTCTTGTCTTCAAAGAGTCTTCTATATGGCAAGTTTGTGACAACGCTTCATCTCTTCCTCTTTGCTCCAGCTTAACTGTCTCCACTTGTCATAAGCAGTCCCCATATGACACAGCTGTTATTTTCTGGTTGAATTTCTGTTTGTCAGTTTTCCATGTAGTGCTTATGGCATAGAACGCCACACAATTCCCCAAGGGTTTTCACACCGGGGCATACTGGAAAAAGACCGTCATCTCCTGAGTTTATTTTACTCATCATCACATTAACTTGTATTTTTTCAAGTTGCATCATATGAAGATTCATGTTGAGGCTCCTTAGTCTTACCACATATGTTTCTGTTAAATAATATTGCCTTCACATTGAACTTTTGCAGATGATTTTTTAGCTTAATTCAAGATTACGATGATTCTTCATACATTTCAGGCAAAAATAATTTACCTATATCCTATGCTATCAATTTTTTAATGATTTTTTAATGGGCAACAACTTGTAACAGTAGGGAACATTCTCAACTTTTTCCCTGGAATTTGAATAGTGTGAAATGCTAACCATTATGTAATTCATGTTTGCCTTCATCTCTACTCATTAAAAATGAAGTTTTAAAAATATTGACATCTGGGCTTTATGCGTGTATACTTGTACCATCTGGTGGATGTTATTTCCTTGTGGAATAAAAGAATTACATAGTATTTTAGGGAGGCAAATTTGGCACACGTAGCCATAAATATGGAAGAAAATGAAAATAACAAATTGGTCAGTTAATTCTAAATCTGAATTTATTAACAAGCAAGTCATAGATGTAAACATCTGGAATGTATAACCACTGGAGCAAATTTAAATCTAATTATTAAAAAATCTTTATTTTATGTCCATTAAAATTAATATCTTGGCAGAACAGACTCTCATATTTTGTATCTATGTAACAAATTCAAATTATTTTATCAGGATAATTTTATATTCCAACTAGACCATTCTCAACATTCAGCATCTTATAGGACAGAATTTGTTCTAAGAAGAGGAGGACTGTGACAGTTTTTAATTGAATCAAATTCTGTGAGGATAAGTATCCCTAGAGAGAGATTGAAGTCAGCTTAATAATATGTTTTTCTGGTTTTCCTTTGCTCCTCAACCAAAGCATCCACATATAATGATTTTGCAATACAGTCACCTAAAGTCTATGTGGAAAACTTTGAAAAATAAATTCATTAAATTACGGTAGATAATTTCTGTTCAGCCACTATGCATTCCCTCAGTTTCTGGTATGAGAGTTTGATTTTCCTTAGGCTAACTTTATCTGCCTCACCTTTACTCCACATTCCATATCTCTCCAAAACATGGGAATGTAATTCTTCCCGGAGTGAGGAGTTTTCCTCTTCCTTTCGGCCATCAGGTACACAGAAGGGCATTGATTTAAGTTAGAACAATGCATGTTATCCCTACCACCACTTTTACTGAAAAAATAGACAAAAAAAGACTTACATGTTTACTGAGCTTACTTGATCAAACAAGATATAAGCCCAAAAGTATAGAAGATTATTTTCGAAATTACTTGGAAATAGTTACCTTAAAAGTGAAAGACTACATGCTATGAACTGAATGCTTGCGGCCCCGGACAATACATAGGCTGAAGTCTTAATCCTCAGTGTGATGGTATTTGGAGATGGGGTCTTTGGCAGTTTATGAGATCATGAGGAGGGAACCCTCATGATAGGATGAATGCCCTTACTAGAAGAGACGACAGAGACCTTGCCTCCTCCCTCTGTGCTCTTTGCCATGTAAGGACACAGCGAGAAGACAGCCATCTATAAGCCAGGAAGAAGGCCCTCACCAAAAGCAAGCCACGCTGTCATCTTGATCTCAGACACCCCAGCCTCCAGAACTGTGAGAAATAAGTTTCTGTCATTTGTTTTTGTTTGTTTTTTTTTGTTGTTGTTGTCGGTTTTTTTTTGTTGTTTTTTTTTTTTTGAAACAGAGTCTTGCTCTGTTGCCCAGGCTAGAGTGCAGTGGCGCAATCTCGGCTCACTGCAAGCTCTGCCTCCAGGGTTCACGCCATTCTCCTGCCTCAGCCTCCCGAGTAGCTGGGACTACAGGCACCTGCCGCCACACCCAGCTAGTTTGTGCGTGTGTGTGTGTGTGTGTGTGTGTGTATTGTTTTAGTAGAGACAGGGTTTCACTGTGTTAGCCAGGATGGTCTCAATCTCCTGACCTCATGATCCACCCACCTCAGCCTCCCAAAGTGCTGGGATTACAGGCGTGAGCCACCGCGCCCAGCCATAAGTTTCTGTCATTTAAGCCACTGAGACTATGGTATTCTGTTATTTCAGCCTGAACCTAAGACACCACATTCAGAAAATGATAGCAGACAGATAGACAGAGACACATTTATAGAAATATTGTTTAATCATCTGGATCTCGTTCTGCCTGAAAATCTATTTCTGGTCTTTTCAGTTATACGAGCCAATAGAAGCTCTTTTTTCTTTATACCATTTTTTAAATTCAGATTCTGCCCATTTACAATAGAAAGATAGTGATTAAAGCACATTTTGAGTTCTCAAACACTCCTGCCATTTCTCTCAAGCCCTAGACTCACATTGGAACAACGTTTCAAGGGCAAGCAACTAGATGGCCATAATAGTTGTATACAGTTTTCACCCTTCTCAAAAAATATACATAGTAAGGGTATGTCAAGATGAGTGCTAATTTAACTACGTTCAACTAATTACAATAGCAACGGGAAAAAAGCTATAGTACTTGTAAGAAAAAGACAATATAAGCAATCTACAAATGAATATTTCAACTACAGCAGTAGTCAACAAACTATAGTTTATGGAACAAATCCAGCTCACCTCCTGTTTTTGTAAATAGTGTTTGTGTAATATAGCCCAACCCATTCATACTGCCTGTTTTGGTGTTACAATGGTAGAGTTGAGTGGTACAGACAAAGCCTCTATGACCTGCAGCGTCTACAGTATTTACTATCTGTCCTTTTACACAAAAGATTGCAGACCCTGCTACTGTGCACCACCAATTAAACTGTGCACTATCAAAGTGATCAAATGTGTCCACTATAAGCCCATAACTAGCATTTGCCTCATCTCTGGATCCCATAAATCAAAACTAGATTGAAAGTGTGAGCTTTCATGGCATCCAAATCTGTCATATAAACATTCAGAGCCAGCCAGCTATTAGCTATGTGGATAACTCTTCACCAGTATGTTTTTGCACACATGGTTTAACTATTTCTCAATGTTCCTTCTAGTTAGGTGTGGCCATGTGACTGAGTTCTGCCAATAAAATGTGATGAGAAGTGATGTGCACTGCTTAACCCTTCAAGATCGGCCCATAAACTCTTCTCACTGATGGGATTGTCACCTTCTACCAGCTTGTTGCAAAATGATTGCAGGAAACTTGTAAGCAACATATTTAATAAGGTACAACCATAACGTGGAAGGAACATGGACTCCTACATCCCCAGTTGAAGGAGAGGTACCCAGATTAGGAACAACCATTTGGGACTTTATATGTGAGATAAATAAATTTTTCTCCTCTTTGAAATATTCTACATTTTTAAATTTCTTAACAATTAGTGTCACCTTAACTAATACAGAGTAAAAGTATTCAGGCTCTTAAATTTTTTTCTCCTGGTCATCTTTGCAAATATTATTGTTATGCTCTCTGCACTAGGATGGAAAACTTTGCAAGATAAATGAATGAATGAATAAATAAATAAATAAACAACCAAAATGTTTTAATATTTACCTTCAAGTGAAGAGTAAGGTTAACCTGGTAGGTTTTATCTTTACGTTTGTTTACAAAATGTATATCTCACCAAAAAATTAAGAACACTTAATTTAAGACATCTATTTTTGTTTAGGCTTGGTAAGCTATCAGGCATTAGTACCATGGAAAGTACATTTTCCTACAGGTACTATGGAAAGTAAATTTATCATTACAAAAAATAATTAATTAATATTACATTTTAAAACATTCTATGACTACACACTTATTATTTCAGAGCATTCTTTGTGATCCCAATGTTTCCTCCATATATTGACTAATCTTTTACCTTTATCTTATTATTATATAACAAACAAAACACTTTGGAATTAACAAATAGAAATAAAAAAAAGAAACATCACTGCCTGTTTTTCCATTCACTTCTCCTGAGAACTTATTTTACAGGCAGCCAGGTTTGGAAAACAGGTTTCCAAACTGTAACATAAAGCCATAAGACTATACATGTAGAACAATTTTCCGTCTCAGAAATATTGACCTCTTAGCAATCTTTATGTGTAGGTTAAACATCACAGGCACATGTATGTTGAACCATAGGATGGTTAATTTTATATGTCAAATTGACTGGACCATGAGGTGCCCAGATATTTGCTTAAACATTCTTGGTGCGTCTGGGAAGGTGTTTCTGGATGAGATTGACAGTTGGATCAGTAGGCTGAACAAAGCAGACTGCCTTCCCAGTGTGGATGGGCTTCATTCAATTCTTTGAAAGCCTAATTACAATAGAAAGGTTGAGTAAAGGAGAGTTTGCTCTCTCTGCCTGACTGTCTTCAAGCTGAGACACTGGGCTTCTTCTAGGTCTTGGAATGGAACCTACGCCATCAGCTTTCTTTGGTCTCCAGCTCACTGACTACAGATATTGGGACTTTTCAGCTTCCACAACTGCATGAACCAATTTCTTACAGTAAATTAACCTCTCTTCTTCCTTTTGATTATGTTTCTGTGGAGAACATTGACTAATATAACAGCTAAAACAATGGTCATTTACTTAAATTTGTATTTTAATAATCACATCAAAATTTGTTAATCATGAAACTAATGGGATGGAAAAGTTTTACTGCTATTTCAAGATGTAAAAGTGCAATATTGTATGTTATTTAGCAATTGAATCCGGCACATGATATAGCACACAGTCACAAAAATGTAAACTTTTATGGTGTCCAAATCCACCATATGAACATTTAGTGCCAGCCATTTCAAATGAGTTTTATAAACTCCAAAACCAGAAAAAAAGGAAAGTTGCTTTTTTTGAGGTTATATGTATGATTATACAATCTAGAATTCCCCGCATCTTTTGTATGTGGGGGGAAAAAAGACTGAAAATTACTTATTATATAAAGGGTTTGAGAAACTTAGATCACTGACAGTTTTATCCCAGGACTTAATTCTTTTTATTTGTGTAATCTTGACAGTAATCTGTCTATGGTGCAAAGATACATCATGACTCTCAAACACATTGTTTACAGAACAGACATAGATGCATTCATGAACAGACCACGAAAATTTGTGTATGGTTGTTTTTTTCTATGAGTCTTTTGCTTACTCTGCTTGTGGGAATCTAGCTTAAGGAAGTGTCCAAACATGTCCCACTGATACTTCTCTTGGGAAATTTTCTGCTGTCACCACCTAGGGGAGAAGAAGAAATATCTTCTCCCCTAGGAGATTGAGCCCGTAGACCATCAATCTTCGAATATTAAGGTACATAATAATTACGGGAATATTAAATATTTGCTCCCATATATCCATTTTCAGATAACCTTTTCCCAAATATTTTGATTCGGTGAGTCTCAGATATGACCTAGCTCTCTACATTCTAACAAACACAATAAAATTGTTCTGACAACAGGAGGTGGATGGCCTATGTTCTGAGAAACCACCGCACAAACTTTCCTGTTTCAATGTAATGGGTTTTCTTATCTGTTTATATCAGTTAGCTTTTTCTAGGTAACAACAACAACAAAAATCTAAGTAGCATATAAAAATAAGCATTTGTTGATCACATGGCTGAAATCAACTGCGGTCTGCTAAGCAGCTCTACAGATAAAGACTGGGTTTGCCTTCCTGTCTAGGGGTAGGTTGGCTGATCTGCTCCTCCAGGCTGGACTCGGCTGAGTCACTCAGACACATCCCCAGGATGATGGCAGAAATGCAGAAAAGCACGTGGAACAGCCTGGGTCTCTAGAGGCCTAGGCTCAGAATAGACCTGCTGCCACCTCCATCTAACTCTATTGGAAAAAGCCAAGTCACATCGTCAAACTCAGAGTTACAAGCTCAAAGAATATTTTCTGCCATTTTAGTGGGAGGAACTGCAAAGTAACCTATCGAAGGGTGTGGACACAAGGAGAGGTTGCCAATTAAGGCCATTATTACAAACAGCCCTTAGAAAGTACTGAAAGGCAACTACAGAAAGCGAGCAGTATCCCCATGAAATTTATTGGGGGGAATACGGCCTGTGAATATGCTGATTCAAGGCCATTTCTAGAATTTACATCCAATCAGAATAGTGCATTATCCTATATTCTGTCAAGATACTTATTTCAAGCCTGTGCTGTGTCTCCTTCTATACAGTGAAGTATGTATAAATTGCCATGCAAGCTCACATGAGTGCCATTTGAAAACTGATAACTTCTCCTGTGGAAAATATTCTTGATTAAGATTACACATTTCAGAATGCATGATATTCTCAGATAAAGTATGCTCAAGCTTAACACAGCTATAACTATGATAAAACACAATTTTGGGTAGAGAGAACATACATTTTCACAGCAGGATTTGCAATGCTCATAAAACATAATTTTAGAATCTTTCTTTGATTGATAATAAGGTTATAGATAGAAATAACTGTAGCTCATCTTTGCTTATTTATGAAATATATAAAGACTTTGATCAGTAACAATCACAATCATATATATATATATATATATATATGAATGTGGAAGTAATAAAACTGGCTTTCTTCAAGCATCAGAAATTGACACATCTTCAATTCAGCCTGATTTTTGTTAATTAATGTAGATCAGTGCAGTTTTATATTACAGAAGTACCAATATATCTTTATTTTAATAAATTACTACAGTGCTCTAAAAATTGAGGCTTCTGTATATATAACATGGAAATATTTAGCAGAAATAATTTTTGGCACATACATAAATCAGTGCTGGAAGAGTTTCTGTTCTCGAAGTAAATACAGAGTGAAAAGATAAATTATTAGTCTTGTGCTTGATCTTGTCATGGGAGAACATAAAAGGCCTCACTATAATAAATAGACCACTCTTTCTTTTAAACTCACATGATCTCAGACATTTATAAAAATAGAAATTTCTGTTGATAAATACTCTTGACTTGGAATGCCACAGAGACATCCTGCCTGGGTTTTTTTTTTTTTTTACCAAAGTCCTTACTAAATCCTAGTATTCAAGGAAGTTTCTAAGGAATAAACTTGAGAAAGGCTGATAGAACTGGGGTCTTAAAAATAAAGGCGCTCATTTTAACAACATGTTCATTGTTAACAAGAATGAAGCGTTATTTGCTCTTTTTGTTGTTGTTGTAGTTGTTATTTGTGTTAACCTGGCTAGAGTTTCTATCAACCTTCCAAAAGTGCCAAAGGCATCTTCCAATGATCCAATAAAAAATGCGGATAGATGTTTGGACTCAGTCACATCAAAGCAAAATAAGCATTGTGAGAAGACCCCTGCTCATGTTTAACTAAGGAGGGTTAAATGATGAATTAACTAAGGCAAGTCCTTATATCAAAAATATCAACACAAACTCCCTGTCAGATTGACATCTTACTTTACGTCTTGTGACTTTGAAAGGCTTACAATTTTTACTGCTGTTCTGAGACATTATTTTTAATATATAATAACTCCAGAAGTGTCTCCTTTAAGCTGTTTTCCATAAGTAACAGTCATGCTTAAGTTAACATGGTGGTACAGGATAGATTCCAGATTGGAAGGGAGAGGCTTCCAAGAGAGTGAGGTGGGGATACTCATCAGACAGAGGTGAAAACAACAAAGCTAAACTTTTCCTACATCCAACGCTAACTATAAAAAAGCACAGATTCTATAGAAGGAGGCTTTTTTGCTGTTCATACCATAAACGACTAAGCTATACTTATGTGCCATTTACCTTGGAGATCCTTGAGGTATATCTGAAACGGTGTCTTTTCCCACTGCCTGTACTACCAAGCAGTAAATGGCAAGTTCCATGAAGACAGGGAATTTGCTTGTTCACTTCTGTATAAACAGGAACCAAAACCCTTCTGGCACATGGTTTGTGCACCATTAAAAACTGACTAAGTAAATTATAAATTTTAGATAGTTTTAAAGTTCCTTGTAAAAACTGACAGTTCTATTACAAAGGTAAGTTTCTCACTTAGATGTGTGATATGATTGCACAAATATTGGTTTGAGACAAAGATCTAAGACGTCCATAGTAGAACCTTTTGGCAACAGAGTTTGCATTTAATCTTGACAGCACTGAATATCTACATCTAATTCACTCCCTATTCCACCAAAAAAAAGTTTTCAAATTCTTTTTCCATAATTATTGATTAGAAGATAAATCAAGGCCATCTTATTTGTTAAATAACAAGTTGCCTAAAATGTTATCTACTGACTCAATCCATCCGTGGATGTGAGTAATGAAGTTTCTAAGTGTAAACATATCCTGCAATTGATACCTCATGTATTATTCCACTTTCACACTGCTATAAAGAACTGCCTAAGACTGGGTAATTTATAGAGGAAAGAGGCTTAATTGACTCACAGTTCTGCATGGCTGGGGAGGCCTCACACAGCTTACAATCATTGCGGAAGTCAAAGGAGAAGCAAGTACCTTCTTCACAAGGCAGCCGGAGAGACAGACAGCAAAGCAGGAGGTGCTACTTTTAAATCATTAGATCTGGTGAGAACTCAGTCACTATCACGAGAACAGCATGGAGGAAACCACCTTCACGATCCAATCACTTCCTACCATGTCCGTCCCTTCACACGTGGGACACAGAGCCAAACCATATCACCTCATTAAAGCAATGTTAAGCTTATTTTGAGGGCTAAGGCTGCCCAGAGAAAATTTTCACAAATATGCAGATTAGGGCAGAAATCAACACTCCTAGAAATTCATTTATAGTTCTAAACTATACCACAAAGAGCAATTAGGAACTTTAGAAAACCCATTGTCAGATGAAGCAGCGTCAGTGGCTACTTCCAAGTGAAATCCCTCTGGGGATCGCTTCTGCCCTTCTTTCATCAGCCTAGGGGCCAGAATCCTTCCCTGCGCCTCCTGAAGGGCTCTGTCTTCCAGTGTTACGTGCGCTAAAGGCCCCTAAAGGATCCGTAGGCTTCCCAGGGCTCTCTCCAAACCTCCCTTTCACATCTTCCCTCTCTATATACACCCTAGGCTTTTTTTCTCAAGATAAACCAAGGCTGGAAGAGGAAAAAACAGGAAACCTCTTTTGAAAGAATTCACCTGCTTCTTCTTTTTTTTTCAGTTTTTCCCCAAATAGCTCCAAGCCAAATACATCTGTCACTAAAACAACAACAAATAAGTAACTTTAACAATTTGAAAATCAAATTCACGATAACTGATTTTTATTAAATCTCTTATATGACTCTGGGATGATTTTAACTGAAAAAACTGCAATGAAGAATATAATAATTGCTTGTCTTCATGCCAGGACAATATTGGCCTATTTTGATTCTCTTTCTGATTCGGTTCTTTCTTCAAGAACAAAAATGTGTACTAATTTAGGCAGGGAATTTGATCTGTGGAGGAAATGCATAAGGATGCTGAGAGAAAAATGAGCCAGGCGCTTGGATTAGCAAAATCTAGAAAATCTGTAGTGTGGGAAAACTAACAAGCAAAGAAAAACACATGCTCCAAATATTTTGCAAGTTTAAGAGCCAATTGTTGACTGTGAAGAAATTCAGTCCTGGTAAATCTCCAAGCTTCTCTGCTTTCCATTTCTTCAGACCAAAAACAAACAAAACAAAACAAAAAACAAAAAAACCACAAAACAAAGAGGCAATTGGCAAACGTAAAACTCTAACACTATCTGTTTTTTTCTATAATCTACTATCATAATCGACATATTATTAAGAATGTACAGTCTCTGGTGCATTTTACTATATCATAGATTGTTCATTTCCCTGAATCTTTCTAAGATTATAAATTGAAAGTAGGTTTACAGTTTTCATAGTCATAGGAATATTTGTCATTCTTCACAGAGCGAATTATTTATTGCTGTTGTCTAGAAAGCTGACCGATCCCATCAGTTTTACTTGAGTGGAGGAAATTCTGTTTACATAGGAGAGAGGAAAAGAGCCCAGGTCCCCTGTGGCATTAAACAGTGTCTCCATTGCGCTGCATCTTCTATGTGTCCCGGCCAGATGCACTCTGCATTCTTCTCCTTCTGCTCTGAATGGACTACGTCAAAGGATCCTTTGCCTTCTGACTTCAACTTAATTTGAATGGAGAATACCAAAAAAAGAATAAAGGAAGGAAAGAGTGTGGGATCAGGTATTTAATGTCTGTTTTCTCTTCCTGGAGGATCATCTGGAGAATCCTGGAGGATATAGATTGACTAAATCTTTCAACCAAAGGGGTCATAGCTAACGTCAGGCCACCTTCTTAACACAAATCAATAAATCTCTATCTCTTTCTCCTCTTTCCCTCCCCCTTCCTCCATTTCTGTATCTCTGTCTGTCTTTCTCTGTCTCTCTCTCTCTCTCTAATGACCATAATGTTGACAGCCTTGGGGTCTGATATGGTTTGGCTGTCTCTCCACCCAAATCTCACCTTGAATTGTAGCTCCTATAATTCCCACGTGTCTTAGGAGAGACCCTGTGGGAGGTAACTGAATCATGGGGGTGGGTCTTTCCTGGGCTGTTCTCATGATAGTGAATAAGACTCATGAGAGCTGGTGGCTTTATAAAGGGGAGTTCGCCTGTATACACTCTCTTGCCTGCTACCATATAAGACATGTCTTTGCTTCTCATTTGCCTTCCACCATGATTGTGAGGCCTCCCTAGCCATGTGGAACTTTGAGTCAATTAAACCTCTTTCCTTTATAAATTACCCAGTCTCAGGTATGTCCTTATAGCACTGTGAGAATGGACTAATACAGGGTCCTTGCATGGCCTGCCTTTCACCTAATTTATAGCTTTTAAAGTTGTCCTTTACTGAACTTGCCTCTAATTATTCAATTGAGTATGCCATCTCCTCCCTGCTAGGACCCTAAATGATACATTCACCTCTCCTCCAATGATTTCTTCCTTAGCTCCCCAATTATTACTGCTTTCTTAGTTTTAGCAATCAACACAAGCAATTTATTTATTGAACAAGTAATCTACCTGGTATATCTATAAGTCCTCTCTACCTGTCACTCCACTGACCCTGCTGTCACTCACTGAAGTCACTGACAGGCACAATACCAAATCCCTTACAAACTGCCTTCCTTACACTGCTGGTGCCCTTCAAAGCAAAGGAGACTATTACTCACTGAATATTTTAGTTTCAGCTTCTATGCCATTTTCTGCTTCTGTTTCCTTAAAAGCTCTTTTTGGTACTCCTGACTGAAATGATGTCGTTCTTCAAGTTTCTGTATTCAGTGTTGTAACTGTATGCAATTTCAGTGATAAGTATGGCTCCAACTGCCATTTACAGGCTGAAGCTTCCTAAATCTATAATCCCAGATCTCTCTGTTAATTCAAGGCCCCTATATCTAATAAACTTATTATCAACTCTAACCTGTTGATCAAATCAAACATGTCCATTTATTAACACATCTTTATTAACACATCTGTCTCTTCTTCTGAACTCTTTTGTTTTAACGCATGTTAAAATCACCAGCCTGAACACGGAAGACAAGAACAGTGTGTTCTGGGCTGTGCTAGCTGAATCTCACCCCTAAGACTGAGGCCTGCATTTCCCCAGTTGCTACAGGAATGCTGACGACTCATTAATGTGTACTTCCCCAGGAAGTGCCCTCAGCTAAAGGAATCTCTTTTACCCAAGCTTGTTTCCCCTTCCTGGGGTAGCCCACATCCAGTGATTACTAAATATGGAGAACAAAGGCTCGCCCTCATTGTCTCTACTTGAGGCCACTCTGATGGGCCATTGAAACTCCAGAGCTCCATGTGGCCTCCACTGCCACTACATCACACTTCCACATCTCCCTTTGCCCAGTTCCGCTTCTTCCCTCACCCTCTTACAGGGGTTATTCCTGAGTTCTCCTCCGTAAACTCCCTGCACAAAAATCTCTGCCGCTGTGTCTGCTTCCTGGGAGACCCAACCTCAGCTAGTGAGAACTTAGGGTCATTCTTGATGACTCCATCTTCCTCATCTCCTTCCTCCAATGGGTCACCCAGCCTGTGAATTCTCTCTTCTAAATACTCACCGTTTCTTTAAATCTCCACAGTCACTACCTTAATTCTGGTCTCCATTTAGTATCAAGATTATGACAATTATCTGCCAATGGTCTGCTTCACTCTGGCGTTTCTTACCTCCATCTTATCAGAATTCTGCTGCTACAGTGATCTTTGCAAATACATTCCATTACATCATTCTCCCCTTAAATTCCATCACAACTTTGACAATCACCTTCAAGTCTTCATAACTGAATTCTTGCCCACGTCTCTAGCTTCTCTTACTATGATGACTCCTGCTGCCACTATTCCTATCATTAATGCTGCTACTGCTACCACTCACACAGGCACTTATTAGGATGTGTGAAGAAAAAAGAGACTTCCAGCTAAAATTTTCCTAATAGTTCATGCTTATTTATGTTTCCCTGTCTTTAGACACGTTATTTCTCTTATCCAATGTGTCTCCTCTAGCATATCCTATATTCAATCCACACGTCACATGTATTCCCTGTAGATCATCAATTCTTTTTTTTTTTTTTTTTTTTTTTTTTGAGAAGCAGTCTCTCACTCTCACCCAGGCTGGACTGCAGTCACAGGATCTCGGCTCACTGCAACCTCCGCCTCCCAGGTTAAAGCGATTCTCCTTGCCTCAGCCTCCCAAGTAGCTGGGATTATAGGCACCTGCCACCATGCCTGGCTAATTTTTTGTATTTTTAATAGAGACATGGTTTCACTATGTACTCCTGACCTCATGATCTGCCCACCTCGGCCTCCCAAAATGCTGGGATTACAGGCATGAGCCACCGCACCAGGCCATCAATTCTCAAACTATAACGTGGGGATCTTGTTAAAATGCAGGTTTCGATTTAGTAGAGCTGGGGCTGCAAAGCTGATGCTGTTAGTCTGGGGATGACACTTGTCACATCAAGGCTCAAGTTACCTCCTAATTCGTTGTCAGAAAACACATATGGAGAGTATTAGTCATTATAGTGATATCTGAGTAGGGGGTGTTTACCCCTGCTACAATGTCTTACTGGATACTGTTTGCATTCTATTTGCCCAATAACACAGAACTTACACAGCCAGCGGGGAATATATCCAGGGTCTGGGAGGTACTTCATGGTAGCTGGTAATAGTTACTATTCTCCCAGATGGCAATCCCACTCACGGTAAATTATTTTACAGTGACAGTGGTCCCTAAGAGATCATCCATCCTGTCTAACAAAAAAGCAAATAAATACACTAGGAAAATAAACACAGAATTAAGAATATCCCAGGCTAGAGTAGAGAAATATGCTTACTGCTTTCTTAAGTTGAGAAAGCAGTAAGTATATTTCTTGATTATGTCTACTGCTTGTCAGAGTTAAGCAACTTGTCAGAGCTAAGACATAGCAGTCATAAGACATATCACGCCACATCTCTTCGAGGAATTAATGACCATTATCTGTAATTGTTTGAGTCTTACTAATACACCATCAGGCAAGCTTCTAGACTAATGTCATTCTTGGAAGCCAGTGAAATTCATATTACAGATTTAAGGTCCTTTGATACAGTACAAATAACCCCTATATACTTCATCTTACTAAAACCATTATATATATTTCCCACTGACGCTTTTATAATAGTTTTTCTACGTAAAAGGAAAAATCAGGAAAAGAATAAATCAAGAATATTACAATAATTATCAAAGATGAAAATAATAAAAGGTATTATCAAAAATAGTAACTACATTATAGTGAAATAAATAATTCATCAGAATATGAGAAAAATTTGAATCTGTATGCATCTCAAAACATGTATCTATGACATGCAAAATAGAAATGTGTATATCCATCACGAGAAATTCAAAAATTGATTGTTATAGCACTTGTATTAATGAAGTAAATGTGGGAATGATAAACACTAACTTCCAAATAATGTTTACTTGGGGAAAGGGTGGAAAAAACGTATTTTTAAAAATATTTCTTTAAAAATGCAAAGACATCTATTGCAAATAGTACATGTTGGCATCTGTTTAATCTCAATGAAAGGTAAAGTTGATTTCTGTTATATCATTTTTTGAACGCTTAAAATGTTTTATTAATTTTTGGAAGGAATGTACGTAAGGTGATTTTGAATGGTAATATTAAAGCACTAACATTGCTGACTGTGTTTAGATTATCATTATCTAGATAGGACATCACACCTAGTCTTAGGAATCTGTAAGTATAGTAAGGCAATATCGTTTGGTAGTTAGCTGAGAATATTAGCAAGCTCTTGTAATTCATTTTAAGTCAGAGGTGGGTGTCAGTATCTTTGAACCATGCCTTAATAAATTCCCCTCTTTTGTTGACACTATAGTGATGTGACAATTAGTCAGGTTTGATTATAGAATCCCAAGGCCCCTGGAGTGAGTCTGCCTGTTAGTGGTAAGCCTAAAGAGTTAGTTTTTTTGGTTGATGTTTTGAATAAAACCATCTGTAACTTTAGCTGGGGCCCCGCTGTGTGCATTTGGACTTCTGCCTCTTAATATAACCATTAAATGTTTTTCCAGTTTATTTTTGGTTAACTTATTCCCTGGCTTTGACTGGACTTTGTCTTTTTTTTTTTTATTTTAAATCCAAAGGCTGTCCTTTTTAGAGGGGCTTAGAGAATAATTGCTGTGAGTCAGGAATGGATAGAGCAGATTGCTTTACAAATAGTGGTTTCCTCTGCTTCCTGGGTGGGACTCAGCGGCTCAGAGGCTGCAACTAACTGGGGTCTTAATACTCTCTCTTTTCTTAAGCTTCTGTCAAATTAAGGGATCAATGAAAAGTGTCCTTGCTACAAGATGCTCTTGGTTCCTGTCCCACTACTCTCACCAATTCTACCATAAGGCCCTAGACAGACCCCTGACAGGTTCCCAGGGAAGAGGAAGCTTCTTGTGGAGTAAGGGAACATCTACCCACTCTCCTCTTTATATTCATACCACCCTGTTACATAAGAATCGTCAGTGTTCCGGTTGAAAGTTTCAGGGCACTCTCCCTTGAGTGGAGCTGCACTCATATTTTTATTGGAGATTCCACAACTGCTACTGCTTCCATGGTCTCTGTATATCACCACTCTGTAGTTCTCTCTATCACACTATGCCAGGGATGTAGATTTTTAGTCCTGATTCTGTCATTCACTAGTTAGAAAGTATTGATTAAGTTATTTTCTCCCTCCATGGCTCAGTTACTGCTCAGTTACTACTGAAAAATATAAACAAAAACATCGGATTAGACTTGTGTATGGTTTACTACCTGTATCTTTTTGAGAAAAAAATCTATAAAATAGTTGTAACATAGTTCTACGGTTCATTTCATTGTCTGTATCTTTTTGAGATAAAAACTATGAATAGTTTTAATGTACGAAAATGCATAAATAATAACATTATTAACAACGTTGTGTGCAACACCCAGTGTTTACAAATATGGTTGAAACCTCTCACAGTCTATTTTCTCCATATAGTAGTAAGAACCTGAGGGCAAATTGGTTATGTTGTTCCTATGTTTGTTGTGTTGATTCTGGAAATCCTGCTAGATTTACTAATTTTGTTGCGTTGAATTTTTTTTAATTCTAAAGATTTCTACATAATTTCTTTTATACCTATAAATTTGCCTGAGAGCTTCTCAGAACAGCTAAACAGGTGTGTTTATTACCCACCTATCTCCATTTGTAGTTACCAAAACGAAAGAAGGTAGATTAGCTCAGCTGACATGGGGGAAGAAAGGAGACCCCTCAGATATCAAGACAAATCTTAGAATTAATGGATTTGTAAGGAGATGAGAAAGAAGCTGGATTTTGTCTCAGTAATTAACTGAAAAGAATTCTGAGGAAATTTTTCTGCTCCTGAAGGTTTCATTCTCTCAGCTGGATATTGTATAATATATAAAATGATAGGTGGTGTGTACTACGGACACCGCCTGATAGGTACAAACCCACAACAGGAGACCATCCTCTCATTTATCTGGGGGTCATACTGTCCCCACTTTGGAATTTTGACCTCTGCCTTGACAGGTGGATTTTACTTAAACAGTTTGCCAACACCCCCACCCCCCGCCAACATATTTAAGCCCCATAAAGTTGAATATTTGCAGCTAATGCCCTTTTCTGTCCCATCAACTTAAAAAAAATTGTGTGTGCAAACACAGACACAGTTTTCACTAATATGTGTCATCTAATTCATACATGCCCAGTACATAACACATGAACAACAAAAATACATGTACGGCTCTTCTGAATTAAACATGAACTGTTTAATTCCATGAGTAAAAATATTTCCCCCGAAGCCTTTCTATCATTGTCAAAGGGAAACAACATATCAGAATCAGCCAGTGGCCATTTTCAATCAGGCAACTTCCTTCTGGGAACTTGAATATATCACGATTGCCTTTGCCCAAGTGTATAAAATCATAGCTATTTGACCCACTTTTTCGGACAAATCTTTTCATTGACTATGTCAGGATAGAAAAAAAAGCTGATCTATTTTCTGATTCTGCTTTAATTGTAAGCAGTCAATTAAACTTCCTTCAGAATCAATTTTCCGAACTGCAAAAAGTGCTAAACAGTCTTATCCTCTAACGTTCCTTAGCAATAGGAAATATTAAATCAGTGTAGTTTCAGTCAGATCCATGGTTTTCCATCCTAATTCTGTCATTAACTAGATAGCATTGATTAAATTATTTTCTCTCCCCAGGACTCAGTTACTGCTCAATAAATAAATAAATAAACAAATAAATAAATACATCAGATTAGACTTTTCTACAGCTCATTTTACTATCAGTATCTTCTTGAGAATAAAAGCTATCAAGTAGTTTTGACATACAAAAAGGCATAAATAATAGCATTATACACAATTGTGTATGCAGCACCCAAAGTCACAAATGTGGTTGAAACCTCTCTTGTAGGTTTCTTCAGTGTATGCCCCAATTTCCATCAGGGTTACCCTACAGCGATTTTAGTTTTCTCATTCCTATGCATTTCATTGTCCTTTACTACCTGTGTTTGTATCTTAAAGTATATGTAGTACACTCTTTCATGCTATTAAATGTTCCCTAAATTATGGCATTCTGGAAAATTTATGGACAATTTGCTGTTCCCTTCATAATATTTGTGACAATCATAAGATTTGTGAGATTCATCCAAGACTATACACTAATGCTTGAAGACTCATTTTTTATTCGTATTTGTATTACTTTTGGTGTATATGCCCCAGTTTATCCACTCATTCTCCTATTGAAAACATTTCATTTTCCAGTTAATTGCTATAACGCACAATGCTTCTATAATCCTTCTTGTACATGCCTTCTTAATCTGTATAATATATGTTTAGGAGTGGAATTGCTGGGACAAAAATTATACACAACTCATATATGCCAGATTTTAACAAACTGTTTTCCAGTATGATTAAAACAATTTACATTTCCTTAGCAGTGACAAGAAGTCCTGTTTGCTTCTCCATATTCTCACCTGCATTTGTGATTGTTGGATGGTTTACATTTTTCTCTACTTTAGGACTAAAATGTTGTATCTGTTTGTGACTTTAATTTGCATTTAACTGGCTTCTAGAGCGGTTGGACACGTTTTCATATGTTTATTGGCCATTTGTATTTCCTATTCTGTGAATTGCCTTTTTATGTATTTTTCAATTTTTCTACTGAGTTTTCTTTTTCTTTTTGATTTGTAGTTTCAAACCTCTATTTGGAATACTGACTTCATTAATTTTTCACATTCCAAATATTGCTCCGTAGACTATCCTGGGTTTTTGTTTTGTTTACATTTTATTGTCTTTTGCTGCACAGACATTTGGAGTTAGGACACCGTCGAATTTGTTAATCATTTTCTTTAGACTTTGTTCTTTATTTCTCTTGTTTAAGAAATTCCTCCTCTTATCTGCAATATTTAAATACTCTCTTAATACTGTCTTTTATTTTATTCTGAATAACTTAAAAGTTTTTCTTTTTTAAACTTTTTTCTTTTCTTATCTGAAAAGACAACATTGTCATTTATTAACTTTCTGTAAGTCTGTGACTCAATTCTTGGACTCATTTCTTTACTGTTGTTCTATTTGTCTTTCTCTTGTTCCATACTGTCTTTTTAAAATAAAGCTTTATAAGTCTTAACATCTGGTAGGACGAGCACCCCACCTGACTTTTCTTAATCAAAATTTTCTCACTTCTTTAGTGATCTTTTCTGGGCATTTTTAGAGTCTTGTCAAATGCTGATTAAACCCTAACAAGATTTTTATTAAAACCGCATTATGTTTATGAATAGATTTGATTTTAAAAATTGACAGTATTATTTTATTGATATTTCTTTTCCATGAACATAAAACATGTCTCTGTTAATTTTAAGTTTTTATAACCAACATATTTAGTTCATTTATATTTATGAAGATTGTTGATATTTTTGGATTTATTTTATACTACCATTACTTCTGGCCTAGGTTTTTTCTCTGATCTCTTTTATCTTTCCTGGCATATTTGCTGTTGGTTTGGTTTTGTTATTTCAGTTTTCTGTATTTATTTAGAAGTCATGTTCCATTTCTTTTCTCTGGGGCACCCCTCCTTTAGCCTTATAAACATTACCCGCTTTATAGCTCTTAGAGATTTGTCTTACTTTTTTGTGTGAAATCGGCTTTGCATTTAACTTTTTAATTTTTTATTTTATTTATCATATATGTTGTTTTTCCTCACATTGGGAAGGATTTTTCTCTTTACCAATTCATAATATTTGCAGAAATAAAAATCTCCACTATGTACTGTCCTTTCTTGTTTACTTCCCCTTCAAACTGATTAGCTGAAGAACAACGAAGATACCTTCCAATGATGGATAATGGAAATGTTTAACTATTACTAAAAGACAGAAAGGAGAAACCCATCATTTCCTTCTTTCTGACTGTCAGTACTGATTTGATAAAGCTTATGTAAAGTATTTGTCTAAAATGTGTTCTACTCAGCTTCTACTGATTAAGTCAGTCACAGTGCCTTCTTGTAGACCTGGATTCTCTGTGGTCAATACAGATAATGTCCCACATTAATTTAAAAAGCTGCCAACCTCTCAATTATATTAAGCTGAAACAGAAAGTAGAATAATTGTATGTATTTTTCTGAGAAATCATCCTCAAAAACCATCACCAGACTCCAGGTCATAGGTAGACGGCATTTTCTCTACTTTGCTACCACCTGCTATATGCTCCATTCTCCCTTCTCAGCTGTCATTCTAACAGTTTAGAGCTATGCTTAGAGGGCTGATTAGGGCGGTAGAGGCAGTTTACCACTAAAGTTTCAAGTTTCTCTTCCACAGTATATAATCATTTCAGCATTGAGCAACTGGGGACTAGATATCCGAATACCCTCTCCTTTGCTAACAGGTCGGGACCATAGGTCTATTTCTTGCCAGTGGAATATGAGTGTAAGTGATATACATCCACCTCTTGGCTGAAGGACCTATGTACCAAATGTGTAAGGTTCCTCGCTCACTTTCCGCTTTTAGAAACTTGGTGACGCAGGGTTTATCTTGAAACTGCAAGATGGCAGGCTCAAAAGAGGGAAATGGCATGGAATTCTGTGTTGTTGGTTGGAAGAGCACTACCTAACTCACTCTAGACTGTGATATGAGCAAAAAGTACAATTTTTTTATTATTAATTTACTGAGATTTGGGAGTTGTTTATAATATCTGTTGCCTTGTCCAGCTTATCCAGTGGCACTCCTTTTCTTCTATTTTTATTTTTTTTCATTTTTCTTTTTTTTCTTTTTTTTTTTTTTTTTTGAGACGGAGTCTGGCTCTGTCGCCCAGGCTGGAGTGCAGTGGCACAATTTCGGCTCACTGCAAGCTCCGCCTCTCAGGTTCACATCATTCTCCTGCCTCAGCCTCCCGAGTAGCTGAGACTACAGGTGCCCGCCACCACGCCTGGTTAATTTTTATTGCTGTTGTTATTTTTAGTAGAGATGGGGTTTCACCGTGTTGGCCAGGATGGTCTCCATCTCCTGACCTCGTGATCCGCCCACCTCAGCCTCCCAAAGTGTCGGGATTACAGGCATGAACCACCGCGGCAGTCCCAGCCCTCCTTTTCAACATGTATCTTGTAGCTTAATTCTCTAAAATTTATTCTCATTAGCGATTGCTTTTATGGTAAATATCTCTATGCAGTACTTTTAATAGTGGAGATGTGTTCTCTATTATTTATTTTATATTGTTTTGACTTTTTAATTTTTATTCTTCTGGTGACCTCTACTCAAGTTAGACACTTAACTATGAATATACATTTTGTCAGAGGAAGCTGTGTTTGGCGTTGGACATATTTTCTAGTGTGTTTGACTGTCTAGGAGAATAAATTAGTTATTTTCATTAACATTTCCACTAATCATCAATAGAGTGAATTACATTATGGTTCAACACAGTGGTAAATAAAGCCAATTTCATTATTTTAAGTGGTACTTAAAATGCTTTTAAGTCTTCAATAATTTATTGCTTTAAGGCATTAGATGAAAAATTTATTAGTTCCTCTTTTTCCTATAAATTCTTGTAAAAGTGAAGGAAAACTGTAAAAAATCAACTTTAAAATACCTGGTCTAATTAATTGTTAACTTTCTTCTTAACAGCTAAATAAAAATTAACTTCACCTTTAAGTAAACACTTCAAAATGTATACAGTTATCTCATGTCCAATCCGTAACTAGAATTTTATCTAATTGGAAAAGAAGACAATTTCAGGATCTGGGAAAAATATGAGGAACATCACACACGGAAGCCTGCCAGGAGGTGGGGGGCTGGGGGAGGGATAGCATTAGGAGAAATACCTAATGTAAATGATGAGTTGATGGGTGCAGCAAGCCAACATGGCACATGTATACCTATGTATCAAACCTGCACGTTGTGCACATGTACCCTAGAACATGAAGTATGATTAAAAAAAATAAATAAATAAATTTTAAAAGGAAAACAAAAAATAAGAAAAAAAAGATATTTCTGTAAAAAAAAAATACAAGGTCATTTAGTCCAGTAAGCTACTGATGTAAACATAGAACACCTGAGCTTTTCTCCAGTCCCGGGTGAAATGAGGGTGCAAGTTATATCACAGAGTACTCAAAATGCAACTGTTTACTTTTCTATCAATGTCATGACCAGATGCTATAATTTTGTACCAAATTTGTGCTCTGTTTTACAATAGCAGGACAAATCTCTGTAGCACTTAATCCAGTGATGCTTTGTAAGTGAACCTGCCAAGAAGGAACACGTGACTGTTGCTTAGAAATAGTACATTTGGTAGCAAACAAGTACAGTGTACAGTTAGCCTAGTAATACACCCGATTGTTAACCTCATCGAAGTGACGATTCACCTGTAAAAATCCACACATTTCCTAGATGGAACACGTTCACCCTTAGAAACATGTAAGAACACAGGTTTCTGTTATAATAAAGTGGATATATTAGGGCCTATATTATGATATTTGCTACCATTTATTAGGCTGTTGGTATGTGCCAAAAATTGTGATAAGTACTTTCTATATGTAATCTCATTTAATGTTCACAGCATTCTGCAAGTAGCAATCCTATTTTATTTAAGTAAACGGAGTCTCTAAAAGGATAAATAAATCCCCCAAGTTAACACAGCTACTTAACGGCAGAACTCAAATTTAAATACTGCTTCTAAAAGAGGTGCATTTTCAGCAGAAACTCACTGCCTGGTTTGCCACCTATTTGATAGATTTCTACTGTAAATGACATATTATGTCTTTTATTTACACATAATTTAAGTACTTGTTGTGAATGCACTGATCCTATTCCAAACCAGTGGAAAAGAAAAATACTATTATTGTTATTGTTTCAGGAACTGGAAGCTACGGTTTTCTGGGAGGATTACACATTAAACTACTGCAAGAAAAAAACAAGTCTGCCTCTGAGCAGAAAGAATCCTAAGCAAGGAGTCCTATCTGGTGTGACAGACCTCGACACTGGCTATTGCTGATTTAACAATAGCCTCCCTCCTTCCCGGCTCACAACACGTGTGGCAGAGATTCTTTATTCTTGGAGATAGAAATGAACAGTACCCTTCCTCCAGGGGATGACTCATGAGAAGTGTAAACCAATTCTAGCAACTTCTTTCCCCTTTCACAAGTCGTTGGAGCTAAGCCAGGTCTTCTGGTTGGGGCTTTTAGAAAGCTTTAGCTTTCCTAAGGCAGATGTGATTTTTTGAGATGCTCCAGTCTTGTTATGGGTGTGAGGATGAAAGAAAACATGCTAAGGATGTGTATGCACAGAGGGTTAAAAAACAGATTTTAAAGCTGCTTATTTAATTTTTTTCAGCTCCAGTTTTCTAGAAAATAGGTTAAAAAACTGTAATACCGGATTATCTTAAAGGTACAGACACCATATACGCCTAGGGCTCTTCAGAAGATAAAATCAGAAAATACATAGACTAGTATATTTAGAGTTACACAACGCACATTTTATAGGTTTATTCTTCATTATTCATTCAATATTTCAAACAAAATGTCCTTTGTATTGGTTTAATTTTCATTATTCTTTCAATGCCTCAAATAAAAAAACTGTAAAATTAAACAAGATTTCCCTGTGCCATTTTAGAATACTAGGATTAAAAGCAAAATTTTGCATTCGTTCTGCTTGCTTGGGGCTTTCCAAATAGGTCCCTCTAGGGCCTCGATAAATTGAGTTTAGGTTATTTTCACACATAATGGCTACATTCTATTGTCATTTGTCCCCTCTCTTCTATACCCGTCTTTGCTCCCTCTACCTGGGGAGGCCACACAAGCATTAAACATTAAATGATGAGTAGACAGTGAGTAAAGAGAGAGGAATTTTAACACACAGGGAACAGAAACTGAGGTAAGAAAAAATACTTTTAACGTGCAGTTAACTCTTTAAATCCAATATTTTTTTTTAAGTCATTAATCCTGCAGCTTAGTCTGGAAGGGGCACAGAAGACCACGGGAATAATAGGCTTTATTCCAACCTTTGGGCATAGAGGGCTTCCAGCAAACCCAGCACCATTTGCAAATGCTCTGATGTTCTGTCTCATGAATAAATCCAAAGATGCATTAATGTGTTTATGAATTTGGAGCTCTTTAGAATAAAGACGCCATGAAATACTGATTGCCATTTCTAATTTCACAGTGCTCAGAGAAAAGGGCTTGACTTCAGACTTCCAGAAAATGTTCATTTGCCAAATATAAAGTGAGCCTTTTTCTAGGTGTATAAATGACAGGGGTTTCTTCTGGGATTCTGTTTTGTTTCTGAAGTACTCTTTTCTTTCCTACCACTCTGCATATTGCATCATAAATTAGAATGACAGCTGCTAACCATGCAGAAAGGTTTTCCATTTTCAAGAAAAAAGGATTATTTTAATCCACCTCCAAAATGGAATAACATAATTTCATTAACATCTAACTATACCTTGTCCACTAATGGTAATGGATATCACGCCAGGGTAAAGCACAGAAAATACTGCTGCCAGATTAAATCTCCCTAAAGGAGCACTGAGAAAAAATATATATCTAATCCATTTATATGAGGAAAAATGACCTGGGGCAGTAATGTTATTTTCTATTAAGGTAATCTGGAAAGTGGATGGAAACCAGTTAGACAGTAATTTAATATAAGCACAACACAGAACTCAGAAATGAACAAATTTATTCCCATACTGAGAACAGTTAAATGGTATCTTAAGCTTGTATTTGATCTGAGAAAATGATTTCCAAAGCCTGGAATATAGTGATCTTATAAACACCACTTCAAAGGTTATTTGAAAACACTTTCCAAAACAAAAATATGGGACATAGTTCCTTGTTAGTAATTCTAAAAGTCTTTAGAATGCCATCTCCTTAACTTCTAAATTTATAGTAAAAAAAAAAGACCAAGTAAGTTTTTAAAACTTTGCTTCTTCAATGAAATAGCTGTACGTCATATAAGTAACATTTTAGACCTCAGCATAGAAAGTTTCCCAACAGACTTTTTATAAATTTACATTTTTATATTATTACGTATTTATATTTAATCCTTTTCTTAGAAAACAAATGTGTTGTCCTCATAAAGGTGATTTTTAAAAGACCCATACATCTATTTATGAAACTTGTGTTATTGGTGGTGTTCTGTTCATGTTCGAAGGTCCTTCCAGATCTATTGTTTATACAGGAGCTGTTCTCACTTTAAGTGTAATTTCTCTGCACCCCAGCTACGTGTCTTCGTTTGTAACTCAGAAAAGACTGAAGAAGCAGCAACCACAGCATGAGCTGGGCAGTAAAATGGACGAGAAAACTAGTCAGCTTCTACCTAAGAGTATTTTAAGAGCGCTTTATAGGTATTCAAGATTTGACCTTCAAAGCCCCAAATATTCCAATATTGAGTCCTTATCATGAGGCAAGTAAAACGTTCTTTAAAATATTTATTGGCCGGCCAAAGTGGTTCATGCCTGTAATCCGAGCACTTTGGGAGGCCGAGGCAGGCGGATCACGAGTCAGGAGTTTGAGACCAGCCTGGCCAACATGGTGAAACCCTGTCTCTACTAAAAATGCAAAAATTAGCTGGGCCTGGTGGCAGGCGCCTGTAATCCCAGCTACTTGACAGGCTGAGGCAGGAAAACCCTTTGAACCTGAGAGGTGGAGGTTGCTGTGAGCCAAGATCACACCACTGCACTCCAGCCTGGGCAGCAAGGCAAGACTCCATCTCAAAAGAAAAAAAAAAAAAAAAAAAAAAAAGTACACATTGTAGCAATTGGAAAACAACTTCAATAAGTGTAAAATACATTTTTAATAAGCTCTTTAAAAGAGAAAAAGAAGCATATTATATATCCAGTTTTAAGCACTCAAAAATAGCTTATGATTGCATTTCATCCATCTTAGTAATTCAAAGTATTCTTCAGTATCAGAATGAACGTTTGCATATAAGCCTTCTCCAAATCCAGAGACTAGATTTGTCCAAATCGTTTTCATTCTTTAGCAGCTGCACCTGGTTGCAAAATTGCATTTTGCTCTATTAATAAGCTTTGCTCGTGATCTTGACCTCTTGAGCATACCGTGCTCCCTGCTTATCCACAGTTTCACCTTCCATGGTTTTGGTTACCTATAGTCAATCGTGGTCCAAAAATACTAAATGGAAAATCCCAGAAATAAACAATGCATAAGTTATAAATTGCACACCATTCTGAGTAGCATGATGAAATCTCTCCCTGCCCTGCTACAAATCATCTGGAATCATAAATCATCTTTTTCTAGCGTGTCAACACTGTAGACACTCCCTGCCCTTTAGTCACTTAGTTGCCATCTTGATTATTAGATCAACATTTGCGGTATCTCAATGCTTGTGTTCAAATAATCCCTATGTTACTTCATAATGGTCCCAAATCACAAGAGTACTATGCCATATTTGTACATTTACCATACATTTATCATAGGTGTACATATAGGAAAAAACATTGTATGTATAGAGTTTGGTACTATCCCAGGTTTCAGGCATTTGCTGGGAGTCTTGGAATATATTCTCAGCAAATAAGGGGGGACTACTGAGGGATTTTCCAATGTTTCCTATGGCTAAATTCATGGTTTTACTTTTTCTTTAATTAATTTATGGAACTCCAAAAGTTAAACAACTTTCTTTTGTAAGTTGATTAGTAAGCATTTATTTTTTATTTTTTATTATTTATTTTTTTTGAGACGGAGTCTCGCTCTGTCGCCCAGGCTGGAGTGCAGTGGCGCAATCTCGGCTCACTGCAAGCTCCGCCTCCCGGGTTCACGCCATTCTCCTGCCTCAGTCTCTCCGAGTAGCTGGGACTACAGGCGCCGGCCACCACGCCCGGCTAATTTTTTGTATTTTTTAGTAGAGACGGGGTTTCACCGTGGTCTCGATCTCCTGACCTCGTGATCCGCCCGCCTCGGCCTCCCCAAGTGCTGGGATTACAAGCGTGAGCCACCACGCCCGGCCGATTAGTAAGCTTTTGATATGGAAACATTAAGTGTTTGTTTGACAGTTAATTAGGGTGCATCAATTTGCCACATCAACCTTTTCTGTTTTCTGGAAAATAGGATGAAATACTCTAATCGATTTGGCAATTTCTGCTTTAAAATGGTTAAATTATTTAATTTCACAAACATAAGTGCCTTGTCATCATACGTGATTCAAATAATGCAGGTATTTTTATAGCAAAATGTGATACTCTCTACCACCCAACAGTTGTATTTTCCTCCTCTATATACTTGATGACTTCTACTGTTTGTCTCTGCTGCCTTTCTCGCTAGTATGATAGGAGATTTCTGCATGCACATTAACTTCTTACGGCAGTGCTGAGTCCTATAATTTTCCTTCAAAGAAAACTGAAGCTACAACTATGAATCCACATTTAAGTTAAAACTATATGATACTAACATCTGGGAGGTAAAACTAAATTTGCACACGCACCAGTTGTGAAAACTCTACCTAACATGTGATTCATCTGTCTGTTGGGTGGCAAGTTTCTCCTGAGAGCAAGGATAAGATATTTCACAATTTCATTACAATATTAATATAAAACATTGGGTCTCTATTTTATTGAGGTTATTGTGGAATTGAGGAAACTAAGGTTACTTATTAAGCTCTCATAAATAGGTGGCATTATCACCATTTTATGCTCTAAGAAATAAAACCTTGGAATTTAAGCAACACATGCATGATCTGAGAATAAGTGCCAGAGCTAGAGTTTGAACTATGCTGTTGTCTAATTGCAAATTACATTTTCTTTCTACTGTTTGAAGCTATCTTATGGCAGTGGACAAAGAGTCTCATAATTTTATCCTTATTTGATGCTTTGCCTTATTTCGTTCCCCTCTATTTTGACCAAGTTTACATCTCTTTCCTCCATCATAATTTCTGGTATTCTTTTCCAGATCAAATAACCCTGATGTCCTGCCCTAGTGTGTTCATTTTTCACCTCTTGGAATAAATCCACTTCCCACATGCTCCCTGGAAGGTGCATCCATTTAATCATTGTTCAAACAGGAGCTGGGTTGTGCCACAGAAATAAACATGATGGAGTTTGCCCTCAGGGTGCTCACAGTGACCGGTGAAGAGGTTTAAAATAAAGATGGAAGAATACTAAATGCACAAAAGTTACCCAACTAAACTTGAGTAATTGGATTGCTTGCCAAATAGGTAACTCTTATGTTGAGCCCTAATGAAAGAATAAGAGTTAGCTAGGAAACCTACGTGAGATTATCAGTATTCTTCTTTTATGTTTTATTGGTGATACCATAAAAATTCCTTCAGGAGCTTTTTTCCCTGCCTCCTTAATTTGAGAGGAGCAAGATATTTTGAAAGTGGCAAGAGTTGAAGTTAGTGAAGGCAGGAATGAGATCTTCAGGAATCTCCTATGACATGTAAAGGAATTTTCATGTTAGAAGTAGCAAACATTTTATAAGTAGAAAGATTTGGGTTGAATTATTATGCCCCCACAAATAAAAAAATATGTTGCAGTTCTAAGCCCCTATACCTCAGAAAGTGACTCCATTTGGAGACAGAGTCTTTACAGAAGTAATCAAGTTTAAGTGAGATCATTAGGGCAAGCTTTAATCCACTTTGACTGGTGTCTTCAGAAAAAGAGAAAATTTGGAGGCAGACATGGATACAGGGAGAGCATCATGTGAAGATGGCGCAGAGATACTGGTGATGTAGTCGAAGCCAAGGAACACAAAAGATTCCCAGCAGAGCAGCGGAAGGTGAGAGAGAGGCCTGGAACCAATTCTCCCTCAGAGATCGCAGAAGGAAGCAACCCTGCCGACACCTTCATGTCAGTCTTCCAGCCTCCAGAACCGTGAGACAATACATTTATATGATTTAAGCCATCCATTTTGTGGTACTTTGTTCCAGCAGCCCTAGTAAACTCACGCAAGTGCTAAGCAGAAACATGAGATAATTGGAATTGGCTTTTAAGAAAGATCTAACTATAGCTACTGAGTGGAGAATGGACTTGAGAGGTGAAAAACTAGAGGTGACGCTGTAATAATCAATCTTTACCACATCAATGCTGAATGCCTGATTTAGCAGAGTAAATCATAGAGAATATGGAGTGGGGGCAGACAAAGAATAGGAGAGAATGAAAACAAGACAGATTTAGGAAGTAAAATTAACCCATCCAGTTTTAGCAGTGACTTACAGCTTATAAAATCAATATGAATCCTGGGCACAGTGGCTCATGCCTGTAATCCCAGCATTTTGGGAGGCCGAGGCGGGTGGATCAAGAAGTCACGAGATCGAGACCAGCCTGACCAACATGGTGAAATCCTGTCTCTACTAAAAAATACAAAAATTAGCTGGGCATGGTGGCACACGCCTGTAATCCCAGCTACTCAGGAGGCTGAAGCAGGAGAATTGCTTGAACTTGGGGAGCGGAGGTTGCAGTGAGCCAAGATCATGCCACTGCACTCCAGCCTCGTGATGGAGCGAGACTCCATCTTAAAAAAAAAAAAAAAAAAATCAATATGAAGTACAGTCCTTGGCGATAAATAGTAAAGGAAGGAGTCTCAGATCCAAAACCTCAAATGGTACTGAGAAAACTGAATGGAAAGGAATAAAATGAGCAATTTGGAAACATACTCGAGTTATATATTGTTAAATGAATTCCCATGCTGAAGAGTTTTCTTGCCAACAGATGGTGATTGTCCTCAAGTTTTGTTTTCAAATATTGGGAAATGAAGTATGCAGTATTTCCCGATATTGTTGGTAATAAAATCCTATTTTTTATTACATGACTCTCTCCAAGAACTAGCATTATAAAGAATAACAACGCAGCATGAATTATCCCCTGAGAAAAGACATGCAACTGAGAGGTCATTTGTGGCCTAAAGAGAGGGCTTTCCAGGAATGGAAAGCAGAAGATTTACCATGTTGTGTTAGAAGTCCATCAGAAAAGAAGACAAGTACAGATAACTTTCACTATAATAAAACAGTGATCTGAAGTCGGGGGAACAGAATGGGATAGTGATTAACAGTGGTGTAGAGATATTAGAGTTATACACAGAAGTGGAGGACTATCTTGAATGGGGATTATTTGCTCATTTGTTTTAAAAAGGGAAATACATGTTTGACAACAGGGAAGTGAGATGGAATAAAACCCACTGCTCAGGTAATTTTAAGTACAGAGAACTTCCTTCTATGTGATAGTGTGATTTATCTCAATTTGTTTGAAGTTTACGTTGACAACACTTTCTCCTCGAATTTACACCTTGTCTCAATATGATGCGTGGGTACTGAGTACTGGTAACTTTTTCAATGTTGAGTATTTCACAAGTGCACACCTTAGTTTTGAAAGGTTTCATAGATAAAAGAAAAATGAAAATAGGACTCATATTTCATTTCCTGGTCTTCATCTAATAGACACACACACACACACACACACACACACACAGGCATTTATTTATTTATTTCCTATAAATTATTGTTTGCCACTATCAGATCACAACTATTGCAATGACTATCATGGCTTCATAGGCAACTTAAAGGCATTCCAAGCCTACTTACAAATAATCCTGCACTGAAATTTAATAAAACAATTCAGCTACAAGGACCACTGAAAACTACCAAATGCTTTAATAATGTATGTTAGAATTTTCTTCTTCATTTCTCTTTCTTAACTGTGAAAGAACCAGACCCTATTTTGGAGTTTGTGTTACCTATACCACTTATTCACTACTTAAACTGATTTGACTGTATTTGTCATTTGACAGTTTCTGCCAGGTTTCCCAACAGAACTGAAGATCTTTTGGTTGTAAGTGCATATTTATATCTGTAAATATCATCACCAGTAGCTCCCACTAAACTTGGCAAAGAACAATAAAAATTTGTTCAAGTAATGATCATTAAGAGATATCTAAAACCAAAGATTTGTGAAGGTTAGGGGATATAGCAATGAATAAAATGACTCTTTTTGTGAGGAGTTCTTTATCTGATTTAGGGATTTCAAATTTATCATGCACAATAGTTACACCAGGACCTTGTTAAAAATGATGATTTCCTATCCTTATCCCAAAAGAACAGTCAAGTAGCCAAAACAGGAAAGCATCACAGGAAATAATCACATGCAATATAATAAAGTCTTCAAGAGTGGTATGAGCAAAGCTCTAATGGAGCAGAGAAGAGCAATTTATTTACAGATGATAGGTAGATTTCTTTATTCTTCTGTATTCTCTGTACTGATCTTAGCAGTCAACTACCTTCTGTATATGTATTGTAACGATAAAAATAATAACACAAACAAAAACATCAATAAGAAATTGGTAGAGTTGACTATGTTGACTATTTCCCTTCTATTACATCCCTTTCGTCAGCCAAATTACAAAGTAAAATCTGACAAGAAGTCAGCCAAAAAGTTTTTATTTTTTTTGAAATATGAGCTTTTATCCACTAATGTTGATAAGCAACCTTGCTCCGAGAGTTATTGTGGCTCAAAATATTATACAGACACTACAGTTTTTGCTTCAGCTTTATTTCAACTTTGAAATTTATTTATGTGTGTGTAATTTATAAATGTGGAGTTTAAATAATTTAACCAGCCATAATTCTTGTTAGATATGTTAAATATCCAAACACTTCACTGCCCATTGGTCATTAGCTACTGCCTCAAGCCCTCTGAGTTCCCTGGTGCAGCTCAGCACCTGCCTGTGACTTCGTTTCCCTGTAATCCAACAAATAAAATGAATCTTTGGCAAAGTAAGGAGCTCCAGAACTCTGTGTAAAGGATTATGGCCAACGTTCATTCAAATTGGTTATTTCCCCAACTAAACATGCTGTTAAATATTCTGCTTATATAAGTACGATAAAATATGAATGGAGGTTGGACAGATGGATGGATGAGGAACAAATGGATGGATGGATGGATGGATGATGGATGGACGGATAAATACAAACATGGAGACAAACAGACTGATCTTGCTAGAATCCTAATAATATGCAACCAAAAACAAATGGAAACTGTTTTCAAACAATTAGGACCTTGGTACTGTTCACTCTTTGATTGAATTACTGCGTTTATAGTTATTTCACTGTACTTGCACATATATATGTTTACTTTTAAAAAGTCAGCTTAATAAAACATCTGAACATTTCAACCGTTCTTAAACTATCCCAGTCCTATATATACAACATCCCCTGCATTTGAACATAATAGCTCTCATATTGCTTCCCATATCTTAAACCTATGACTTCCCAGAACCTTTAAAACTTCTAGAAATTGATAGAGGTCAAAAAGTGGGATATGAACAGACACTTCTCAAAAGAAGACATTTATGCAGCCAACTGTAGGGTCCAGCCCTATGGGGCTTAGCAGGTGTTCTCCCCGTGTGTGGAGATGAGAGATTGTAAGAAATAAAGACACAAGACAAAGAGATAAAGAGAAAACAGCTTGGCCCCGGGAGACCACTACCACCAAGACACGGAGACCGGTAGTGGCCCAGAATGGCTGGGCGTGCTGATATTTATTGCATACAAGACAAGGGGGGGCAGGGTAAGCAGGGTGAGTCGTCCAAGTGATTGATAAGGTCAAGCAAGTCACATGATCGTGGGACAGGGGGCCCTTCCCTTTTAGGTAGCAGAAGCAGAGAGGGAAGGTGGCATACGTCAGCGTTTTCTTCTAGGCACTTATAAGAAAGATCAAAGACTTTAAGACTCACTATTCCTTCTACCGCTATCTACTACAAACTTCAAAGAGGAACCAGGAGTACGGGAGGAACATGAAAGTGGACAAGAAACATGGGGTTTAGGACTCCGAATGACTGCGGGCAGGTCTGGATAATATCCAGCCTCGCACAAGAAGCTGGTGGAGCAGAGAGTTCCCTGACTCCTCGAAGGAAAGGAGACTCCCTTTCGCGGTCTGCTAAGTAACAGGTGCCTTCCCAGACACCGGCATTACTGCTTGACCAAGGAGCCCTCAAGCGGCCCTTATGCGGGTGTGACAGACGGCTCACCTCTTGCCTTCTAGTTCACTTCTCACAATGTCCCTTCAGCACCTGACCCTATACTCGCCGGTTATTCCTAGGTTATATTAGTAATGCAACAAAGAGTAATATTAAAATTGATAATTGTCCATGATCATCTCTATATCTAATTTGTATTATGACTATTCTTATTCTATTTTCTTTATTATACTGAAACAGTTTGTGCCTTCAGTCTCTTGCCTCGGCACTTAGGTAATCCTTCGCCCACACCAAGTATATGAAAAAAAGCTAATAATCACCGGTCATTAGAGAAATGCAGATCAAAACCACAACGTCATACCACCTCATGCCAGTTAGAATGGAGAATATTAAAAAGTTGGGAAACAACAGATGCTGGATACGATGTGGATAAATAGGAATGCTTTTACACTGTTGGTGGGAGTGTAAATTAGTTCAACCATTGTGGAAGACAGTGTGGTGATTCCTCAAGGACCTAGAACTGGAAATATCATTTGACCCAGCAATCCTATTACTGGGTATATACCCAAAGGATTATAAATTATTCTACTATAAAACACATGCACATATATGTTTATTGCAGCACTACTTACAATAGCAAAGACTTGGAACCAACCCAAATGCCCATCAATGATGGACTGGATAAAGAAAATGTGGCACATATACACGATGGAATACTATGCACCCATAAAAAAGAATGAGTTCATGTCCTTTGCAGGGACATGGATGAAGCTGGAAGCCATCATTCTCAGCAAACTGGCACAGAAACAGAAAACCAAATACTGCATGTTCTCACTTAGAAGTGGGAGTTGAACAATGAGAACACATGGACACAGGGAGGGGAACATCACACACAGGATCCTGCTGGTGGTTGGGAAACAAGGGGAGGGAGAGTATCAGGACAAATACCTAATGCATGCAGGACTGAAAACCTAGATGACAGGTTGATAGGTGCAGCAAAGTACCATGGCAAATGTATACCTATGTAACAAACCTGCACGTTCTGCTCATGTATCCCAGAACTTCAAGTAAAAACAAACAACAACAACAAGAAACCAAAAAAATATAGAGGTCTTGGAAAAATGAGAGTTATGTATTGGTTTAACCATTTTCCCTCCCGTCACCTGGAAATAAGCATCGACTTTAATTAGATATAGAATTGAAAAGTGAAGTCTTACTTTCAACAGAGGCAAATACTTTTTTTGTGCATGTCATTTCATTAAATTGACACTTCGTTAAAAGTCTTAAGCTTTTAATAGAGATGCAGAAGGTTTGTCAAAATGAATACGGAGATAAAATTTTATAGTGAAACAGATAAATTAAGACGTGTAGGAAATTAGTGCTTCAGAGAAAGTTTGGCATATTTTAAGGAAGAAAACAGAGGGTTATTCAGAGTCTTTCAGAAACTTCTAAGAGATTATTTGAGGAAAGAAACCAATTTTTATGCAGAGTATATTTTCTTATAATAAGGGCAATTAAGCCAATTGAATGGGTATAAATGGAGATCAAGAAAAAAAATTGTCCATAGGGTCAATGCATTCCAGGATGGTAATAGACAATTAATCATGGTAAATGTTAGAGGTCTTCAAGCTTTAGGATTTAAAATTAATTATGCTAATTAATGCAGTCAATAAGCCATTGTTAGAATAGACTGATACTTCTTTTCCATTAGATTGGACTGATAATTCTACTCCATTAGATAGTCTGATACTTCTTTCCATTAGATAGACTGATACTTCTACTCCATTAATGGACACTTCTATCCATTAGATAGACTGATACTTCTATCCATTAGAAAGACTGATACTTCTATCCATTAGATAGACTGATACTTCTATCCATTAGATAGACTGATACTTCTATCCATTAGATAGACTGATACTTCTATCCATTAGAAAGACTGATACTTCTATCCATTAGATAGACTGATACTTCTATCCATTAGAAAGAGTGATACTTCTATGCATTAGATAGACTGATACTTCTTTTCCATTAGATTGGACTGATACTTCTATCCTTTAGATAGACTGATACTACTTTTCCATTAGATTGGACTGATACTTCTTTCCCTAGATATACTGATACTTCTATTGCATTAGATTCCGTTGGTTAGAATAGTCTAAAATAGGGAAGAAAAGTAAAGCTTAAGCTTAATTAGTCATTAATTGAAAAAATATTTATTGAATACCTATTCATCACAAAGCCCTGTCCTGGGTGTTGAGGTAAATCAGCAGATAAAGTCTCCTTTCTCATGGAGTTTCCATACTATTGGTGAGATAAATAGTAAGCAAATAAACACTTAGATAAAGAAATGTAACAACATAAAGCAAAGTAAGGAGAGTGTGGTAAAGAAGACATCTGTTATTTCTACAAGTAGTCAGTGAAGTTCTCACAGTTGAACTGACATTTGAATGGAGATCTAAACACAGAGAAATCCACTCGTAAAAGTGTATTTCAGGAGAGTAATCAGCAGGTCCAACTTTCTGAGGGAGGCGTGCACTTGACACCTTTGAGGAATGGCAGGAGGTCCCATGTACCTGCAGTACAGAGAGTGTGGAGGTAAGTGGAGGGAGGAAAAGTATTAATTACAGTCGGAGAGCTGGGGTGAAGGGCCAGCTATGGTAGGGAATTATAATTCTGCATCAGATTATTAGGGGATTTTTGAGATCACTGTTAGGATGGATCTTATTGGAAGATTGGAATAATGACATGCACTGACTCATTTTAATAGAATCAGCCAGGCTGCCTTATGTAGTATGGACTACAAGGCAGTGGTGAAAAGGACGGGAGGTTGATTAGGAGGATGAGCTGCAGATCTGTTACGCTAAGGCAGCGGTGTTCATACTAGTGCAAAGTTGTTGTATTCCAGTTATACACTTAACACAGATGGACAGAACTGAGTGAGGAATGTGTGCAAACAAGTAAAGAGAAGTGTTTAGAGGAAAAATATCCTTCTGGAAAATGTACATTTTAGACAGATAATGAAACAAAACTATCTGATTTGTAATACAGAGATGAGATGTACAAATTTATATGCAATTTGGGGGAAAATACAATGCAGGGATAACCATAAGATAAAGAGACGTCTAATAGTTAACACTGTCTGTCCCGCGTTCAATAAAGTGGCTCTGAAAATAGTGAGCTCCACTCCCATCATCCAGATTTCCAAGGCTGAGGCTCCATTATCCAGCTTCCTTCAAAGGACTTCGCTGTTTCATCAGGCAGGGGACTGCACTGCTTAGAGTTAAGCCTTTTTCCGATTTTCATCCCAATCAGGGAAAAAATTAAAAGGCATAAATACATGGTAGAAAAACTACACAGGAATTAAAGATCAATCTTGTTTTCATGTAATCCTTGTTTCAAAATATTCTTCATACCATAAACCTCAGTGAAATATATGGCAATTCCTTCCCTGAGGCATGAATACACCCACAGCTGATTGTAAACACAAAACTAGGGTCAACAAATGGAGAATGGTTTCATTGTCTGGAATCGCATTCTCTGATTGGAAATAGTCCCTTGGGAATTCATTACTGAGGACAAGTCCCACCCCTTGAAATTGCTGCTGAGCTCACTCATGATTATCCGACAAGACATTGGCAGTGAGTTCATCTGCTCTACTCTGCTTTAGAACAACACATGTGATTAACCAGGTAAAATTCTTTTCTTTCTCCTTTATACTTTGTATCATATATAACAATATACTATGTGCATTATTATGTTAGTAGTTTGCATGTTAAAGTCTTTCTAAAAATATTGTGACAATATTTTATTCACGAAACGAAGTTATAGAAGGAAAGAAAAATGTCTGTGACTAAATACACATAAAAGAAGTTCAGATGCTCAGTATCACTGTCTGATATTGACTATATTCATCCAAAAATGTGTAATGCTTTCTCACGGAAATACCACATATTAACAATAATTGATCATTGTAATGCTCTGTCACATAATTTTTTGGAAAGATGATTTCTGCTACATAGTTCAAAGTGAAAATATTTGTTAAATTTAAAGCAGATGATAATGTGTTGGGGTTTTCAATTTTACTTTTGTTTCTACCTCTATTATTTTATTGAATAATTTCAGCATATCATAAGATTATCATTGCACTTTGGAATAATTTTATGTATGTTTACAGTTATGTTGATTAGAAAAAAAATTTTTATATTTTTCTTATAAACTTTTTCATAGAGTTTGATCAAAACCTCTTAAGTACATCATTTACCTTTTCTGACAATTAGCTAATGTACCAAACACACTCACGCAATCCAACAGAAACATATTACCAAGGTTATATTCTGAAAAGGCATAGCTTTTTAAAAATTCAGAGCCGCTTAATCAACAAGGTTACAAATGAAATGATCGGTTGCCTTTGAGGTTGGGAGTTAATTGAATGAACAGATAGCATGGCTTTCCTTACAGCAATCTATAACACTAATGGATAAGCTAATTTTTTCTTCCCTAAAGTAATTGCACAGTCATCTTTAATTTAAAATCACTTGCATTTACTCAGTTAGTTGGTTCCTAATAGGGCAAGGGTCTTGAACGTTAATACTGGAGAGATTTACATACTGCCAATATGATGCAGAGAGCGAAGACATTTTAGTATAAGTAATTAAAATTGAACATGCACCTTTTTTGTTATATTGAATATTTTATCAGAGTTTGCAAGGAAGATAATATTGGCATAAGATTAATCTTATAATACCCTAATTTTAATATTATTACATTTCTGTTGATTCAAGGATTTCTGTTTCCATATCAGCCAGGAAATTCTAAGTAAAATATTAAAGTAAAAAATTAGTGATTCCCATTAATCAAACTCTGTCTATATCAGTGAATTGTGTGTAAGAATTACCATTTTAATACTACCAAGACTCATAATGAATGATGATGTTAACATAATGAATATTATGTTAGAATATACTCAGAATGAACTGATATTAATCATAATTAAGGATGTCTAACATCGTGATGTTAGAAACACTACCTAGAAATGGATGACAGTAAAACCAGAATTATTATTCCGTGTGACTTAAGGGTTTTTTTATTTTCAGAAAAAGATAATATTCTAAATTTTATTAAACAAAACAGCATGTTTGTGAACAGTTTATTTACATGTTGATTATTTTTGTTGTATCAACGGTTGGGTTATCTAAGGTATTGCCACCTAAAGTCCCTAAAGAATTTTATTATCTGACATCTAAATAAGTTTCCAACCCAGCAGAAAGACCTGTCCCTTAAAATTCAATTATTTTACCACTACATGTTGAAAATTGTCCGATGACAAACAGAAATGTATTATCTGAAGATACTTTTATCTCAATAAATTCTTTTTAAGTAACAGGGAATAAAAAGTCTTTTCCTTAAAATCTTCACAGTTTTGCAAAATACAAAAAGCCAAAATTCTGGGAAATATGATTTTGAAAAAATTTATGTTATTTTATTTTGTTTTGTTTTAGCAACTTGGGAAAAAATTATCTTGCCATAACTTTTTAAGATACATAAAGAATTCTCAACATATACAAAAAATGTATGGAGCAGTATAGTGATCTCCTAGGTACTCAGGACTGTTTTGACAATTAACACATATAGTCATTCTTATTTCATACACAGCCTCTTCAACTTATCCTAATTTCCATGTATTTTGATGTAAACCCTAGACATCATGTCATTTTATTGGTAAATATTTTAGTATTTAGAAATCGATATTGTATACATCTCTAAAAGGTAAGCTCTCTTCTTTAAATTACTAGGATGCAATGATCACAGTTTAAAAAATAAATAACCTTAATGTCACAAAATAGTAAGTGTATAACCATCTTATAATTTCCTATGTGTCTTTTTTGGTATTTATTTAAATCAGCATCCAAATAAGGCCAACACATGGCAGTTGATTGATTCTTTGAGATTCTTTTAGTCTAGAAATTCTTCTTCTATCTCTTTTCCTTCACACATCATTGAAAATAACCTAAAGTTTTGTCTTATACACTTTTTCTTTCTGGATTTTGCTGATTGCAATACCATGGTATTGTTTAACATGTTCCTCTGATTTCCCTGTTTTTGTAAACTGCTATTTCAGACTAGAGAATTGCTCAGATTCATGTTTTATGTTTGGCTGGGTACTTTATAGCTGGCCTTGTGTTCATCCATCAGGAGGCACTTAATACGTAGTTGTTTTCCTTTTTTATGATGTCGGTAGCCCTTGGAGCTCAATGCCATATATTTTAATTGGAAATGTGAAAGTGTACAATTAATTCTGAAAAATAGCGGACACATTAAAACAACTTATGGAAAAATGACCCAAGATGAAATATAAATACTGCATCTGGGTTACGTAGCCAGCAACATCGCCAAAGAAGGGTGTTTTGCTGTTGTTGTTGTTATTATATATGACTGCATTTTCTAGAATTTGAAATTACATATAGTAAAAATTAACTGTCTCAGGTTTTTTAGAAAATGTACACTCCAGTTGTTCCCTCACCCCTTTCTTCTGTTTTCTTTTTTTGTTGTCATTGTTGTTTTGTTTATTTTTGGTTTTTTTGTCTATTATCCTGGCTCTTTACTGGACTCTTTGACAAGTTAGCCAAGTTACCATCTCATATCCCAGCTTGATATTGTAAGTCTAATTACTCCAACAAGTGCTTTCCAATGAATAGTAACGTGATGATACCAGTGATGTTTCCAGAAATCAAAAATAAGCCACATAGTCTGAAAAATCCTTTTTGACCCATCTCTAACAATCTGGGAAATATGGCTTGCATGCTGAAATAATGGCATTTCTTTAGAACTTCTGTTATTTATGGGACCAAATGGGTAGACTACTTTAAATCACAATTTTCTCAGACAGGGCCCTCTACACTGAAGTATAAGATAGCATCTGTTTACTTGAAGACTGAAATTTGAGCTCAAGAACTAGTCAGAAATCTGATTATAGAAACTAAAATATCACAGACAAGACCTAGAGAAAAGCTAACTTATTGGTGAGCTGACTGAGCATTATTGTATTAGAACTGCTTGATACTGCAGACTGAGTATTACGTTAGAACTGCTTGACACTGCACACCTAAAATAATATTAATGGGGAAGAAGGTGTGTCTTTGGGAGGGCTTTATATGACTTTACGAGATTGGATCAAAGTAGATACCCATTTTTACAAAGTTTATGAGACTCAAAATAAGTGAATATGCATGTGCTAAGAAGTACTGAATAAACAAATAATAAAATATAAATTAAATTGGGAAAATACTCGTGATTTGGTAAAATGAATATTTATTACATATAAAATGAGTATATGCCATTTGAAGTAGTAAATGACTCTACATTACAAATAGGCAAATATATACAAATAAAGGCCCTGATCAGTTATGTGTATAAATCTATATTTGTGTATTTCTGAAAATAACACTAATGAGAGGGAATTTCACTGTAGATAAGGTTCATGAACATCCCATTGCTTAATGCTAAAAAAATAAGATTTACTTTAAATAAAAATTAATTCTTCAAATACTAAGATTTTGAAAGGCATCAAAATAAAATAAAATCTTTTTATTAGAAAGAAAATAGTCATGTACAGGAGTGCAATGATCTATTTTTACATTGCCACTTTTTCTTTTTTCAACTGCATCTGTACCACATTGTGATGTGGGTGAAGATGACTGCTGGAGAATTGTGCTAGTAACTGACAGAAAATGCAAAATGTTTTTGACGTCGCATTATTTTAAAGTTTCCTTGGACATTCTTCGGTTGTAGCTAATTTTCTGGGGTCCAAATAACATGAATAACCATACATTTATTTTAATGGAAATAACTAAAATAACAGCCTTACTGAGAAATTTTAATTACTTCAGGTCCTTATTTCCCCCAGAAATTCATTAATTGGTTTCTTCTTATTTAAAGTTTTGATCATTGAATTCTATAGAGTCCATGCCTTGGGATAATTTGTAAGTTAAATAAAAGGCTATCTGAGAAACAGCTATGTCTCTTCATAGTGCACTAGCTTAAATCAAGACTCACAAAGAAATAATTGAGAATTACATAATTTTGGGCCCCTTATACTCAGAATTTTTGGTACAACTCCTAAAAGAAGGGAACCATGTTTCCTGTTGTTTTCTAATGACACATTTTAGGGTTCTTGAGATACCTCCATTCATGGCAACTTCTCCAAATAACGGAAGTAAGTAGTGCTTCTGATTTCAGGCAAGGCTCATTTGATAATGGTGAAGGTGGTGAAGATGCTAAGCCTGAATGATACTGTTCAATAGGTCCATACCTCATACAAACTGATACATATATACTAAGTTTGAGATTTTTTTTCCTTTCTCAACTGTACATTTTAGTTAGTTATATAAAAATTTTTATGTTTTTTTCTTTCTTAACAATTGCCTTGGCTACTAAAGGACCTTTGCATTTCCCTATTGAGAATCAACTTGTCCATTCCACACCAATGAGAGGTTTATATATACATTTGGACAGAGTTGACATCATTACAATATTGAGTCTTCCAATCCATATGCAAGCTATATGTGGCCATTTATTTAGACCTTTGTTAATGTCTCTCATTGTTTTATAATTTTCTTGATAAATGAGTTCTCCAACTTCTGTAGTTTATTTGTAGATATTTAGGTTCTTCGTTTGTTCTTTGTTCATGCCTTCTTCATTAGGATTTGGCAATAAACTTATAAAAGAAATTAGGGCACTCTGTCTTTTTGTTCGTCTGGAATATTTTTTGTTTGTTTGTTTGTTTGTGACGGAGTCTCGCTCCGTCACCCAGGCTGGAGTGCAGCGGTGCGATCTCGGCTCACTGCAACCTCCGCCTCCCGGGTTCAAGCCATTCTCCTGCCTCAGTCTCCCCGAGTAGCTGGGACTACAGGCGCCCGCCACCATGCCCGGCTAATTTTTTGTATTTTTAGTAGAGACGGGGTTTCACCGTGGTCTCGATCTCCTGACCTCGTGATCCGCCCGCCTCGGCCTCCCAAAGTGCTGGGATTACAAGAGTGAGCCACCGCGCCCGGCATCGTCTGGAATATTTTAACTAACACAAAAATGTTAGAAAGAACCACTTCATCCTAACATCCATTTTAACGATAAATCATTCATTAAAAATTTCCCATAGATATTGATTTGTACAGGTTTTCTTTCTTTATTAAAATAACTTTTAATAATTTATTATTGTTCTTTGGCACATGCATTTTATCCAAATGCACGTTATGGATGTAAGGCTGGCATAATGTTCTTTATAATTCCTTAGTATCTTCTACAATTGTGAATATATTTGCTTTACAAATTCTAAAGTCATCTTTTTTTCTTCCCTTTGTCTTATTCACACATGTCAGGGGTATATTTTTATTCTATGTCTTTCCATATAAGACTTTTTTCCAATCAGAATGCTTGTTTGTTTTATAATTCATAATTTTCAGATTTTATCTGTGTTAATTTACTTCTGTTACTTCCTTTTGCCTTCTTCTTTGGTACTTTAGTTAAATGTATAAGTTACAGAAACAATTAATGCCATTATTTTTCTCAGAGTATAACTCTAGGTCATTTTAAATTGTATATTATACATAGAATTTCATTTTTTATTCAGAATAATGAAAATATTAGTTTTGAAATTTTAACAAGCTGCAACAGCCCAAAAAAAGTTTTAAAATTATTTTTCAGAATTTTAGTTCATTCATGGAATGAGGCAAAGTTGATGTAACAATATGTACCAGGGAGTTGTCCTGGAGTTGCTTTGTCACATTCTAAGGCGAACGCATAAATTAATTAAATACTAATTATTAAAGCAAAGTTACAAGAGTAATAATGCAATAATAGTAAGTATGATATTGAGTTATATAAGAAAAAATAGTGCACCCAAATGTAAATGTGTTAATCAGCTTATGGATTGAAATAAAATTTCAAAGGATGATAACTTTTGAGGTAATTTTACCATATTTTCAAGATCATAAGAGTAACAGATTACTAAAATAGTAGATTATTCTAAAAGGGACATAAGGAATCATGTATCAGTCACTCCTATATCTTATTTAACCAAGAAACTCTTTTTCCAAAGCAAATATTTGTTGGCAATGTACACAATGAAACTGACAAAGCACCAGCTTTTTTCTAAGTGGTCCCCGCAGAGACAGGTAGAGACACTCCTGTTCTATTTCCTCCCCGTCCCAGCCTGCTCCGCACAAGGCAACCTTAGAGAAGCCTCTGACTAGCAGCAAGCACTAAATGCTACTCTTACATACTTACAAAAATGAGACAAATTAAGAAAGAGATGATGACATTTTATTTATATCTCATTTTATTTTTATACTCTTCAAAAATCTTTTTTATTTTACATTTTAATAATTTTAATTGTTTGTAAAGATTTGTACTATTAATTCAAAATCTCTAGAAAATAAACTTCTCTGCTGGATAAGAAAACTGAAATCTAGTGGCGTTTACTTAGAAACAGGGCAGACCACTACCAGTGGCAGAGCAAAATTAGTAATCAGACTCTTGATACCGATTTTATTTTCTGTGTAAACATCTCCAATCCCAATGATTGATTCACGTCTGCATTCCATACAAAGGTGACCAAGTTTAGTTGTTGCACAGATCCCTTATTCTATATATAATACGACTGCAAATCTTCCATGTAGCAATTCAAATTAAAAATAGATCAGAATGTGTCTATAAGTTTGTTTGTTTGTTACTCAGTCCTTCTGTGCAGTTAAGAAATGTATTTTGAGTAGGGATTTGCCAGAGAGTGAGGTATTGACTTTAAATGAAAACATCTTCATTAAATATACACACATTTTCTATATCACAATGTCACCTGTTATTATGGTCAGTACCTCCCATGTGTGTGCATCCCATAATTCCATTTAAGCATTTATCCTCCATGATATATACACACACACTACAATGTAAAACACACTATGATCTTTATCCTATTGTAATTAAACAAAATTAGACTTGCTAGCTTTAATTTAACTCAAAAGGGTAAAATACCCAAAGTCACTACTATGCTCACAAACATAGCTCAATAAACGAGATGGTGTTTCAGGCTATTTTTTTATGTGAGTTTTAACATGCTATTAGAACTAACTCAAGTGGCCAAAGTAGCAGTCTGAACAAAGATTAGATGGTAAACTGTCATAAGAAATGGGAGAAGCAATACGGATCACGTCTTATGAAGGCCTAATCACGTCTTCTGTCATTCTTCTAGCTTCAAGATTGTCCGATGTCAGTTGCAATAAAATGTGAGATATAAGCTGACAAATATACCCATCTTTCATTTATTTTACAAATTAAGTGTGGGCATTCTGATTCTGAATGTTAGAATTATATCAATAAATTTGATAAGAATTTTGGCTCCTAAAGTGCAAATGTAATAGCATTAAACATATGGCCAGTAAAAGTCCAAGTAGACGTATTGAGATGAAAAACATGAATTTTCTTGTCCTTGCTGCATTATGTTAAATGAGGAACAAGATGACACCAGAGTGCCAATCTCTCCTTCAAACAAACGAACATTGAAAAAACAAAAGAGTGTATCTACATCACAAGAACTTGCAGAGTTCTGAAAGCATTCTGATCCACACTCCACAGGCATTTAATAATATAGAAAAATTGTATGATTCTAAAATAATTACCTCTGTCAAAATTTACATTATTAAGACACTGACTATGACAAGTGTTTTTGCTAAGAATTTCTTGAGCTTCAGCGTCTTAGCTCAACCCAGATTTGTGTGAAGTGTTACGTGTTATCATTTTTAGGCCCATAATGCCGGGGTTTTAGATGGAGCCTGGAGGTTCCCAGGAAAATTTATAAAGTACAGAACTTTCATTTGAAAGACTCCCAAATTTATCTCAATAAGCATATCCATTCTCCTTTCTGCCTCCTTTCTAACCTCACATGCTCTCATTCAAAGCATAAGCACTTTTTAAAAAAGTAGTATTGGTACTCTGCTTATTTCTTAAAGAGTAAAAGAACTATCTTTTCCATGAAATCATCAGTTACCTTTAAGAAAGGCCTCTAAGGAATATGATTTTCAAAATTCATAAACAGGATTGGAAAAGTTCCATAGACCCTCTATGGAAGAATCTAAAATAAAACACTTGAGGCTGAAGGCTGTTTCTTCAAGATGTTTAGAATCACAGGACTGAGGGGCTTTGCCAAGAAAAGCTACTTTTCCCTCCTTAAACTGTCTCCAACCTTGCCATCCTATTAATTCCTTCCAGAAGACAATATAATAATAAAATGGAAAGCCATTTTTAAAGGTTCCTAACACCTTTCTAAAAAGAACAAAATTTCGTGCTAAGACAGGCACCCAACAATTGACTATAAGATGTGATACCATTGAGATTAATATATTTAGCATGTTAACTCTCTCTATATCACTCATCATTTTCATCTCAAAAGACCAAATCCAACGGAAACTTACTTAGTTTAAAACTTATTTAATTCATAGAAATATTTAACTCTTCATGTAAAAGTGTAGAAGATTTATATATATATATGTTTGTGGGGATTGCATGTATAAAAGGAGGAGATTTCCTAATATGTTATTTTGTATAGATTGCTTTTGTGTGATATATTTAGAAATGAAAATTCCAATGTGGTAATGTGCAATTATCATAGGCTGCCTAAAGATTTATTGGAAACATTTTATTTAGGTTGATAACATTTGTGAGTCTACAAGAAAAAATAATGTACTGTTCTATTTAAAGATGTTCTTTAAGATAATGCAATGCAATAAACCCCAGGCAATTTTTGGCATTGTGTTAAAAATACGTATTTTCACAATTAGTAATCTTTCTCTATTTGAGAGAATGTTTATGTTTAAATATGTATCTCTAGTAGTTACCAGCATATCTTTTACCCAGATTTCTTTAACTCAATAAGAGTCGAAACTGTTCAACAAGTTCAGCATATGTTCCTCACTTTTTCCCTTAATCATAAAGACCTCAAGATTAAAGACAAACCTTAACATTTATCTGGTATTTATCTCATTAATGGCTAGAATAGTCAAAACAACACACGTGGGGCACATTGTCAAATTTCTTTGTATTCAAAATTCTGAACACAAAATCACTTTTCAATACTAAAAGATATATAATTTCTGTTTGCATAACTATTATTTCCATCATGCAAAGACGCTATACTCACTGATGTTGGTAAGATAGTTCACATATTTTCATGAAAATGAACACATTTATAATAGCACAGTGGGAAGAATGGTCACCTGACATCTGAAACACTGCTGTCTTTCAAAAAGAATATCCTTGTGATTTTTGTTGGCAAAAAAAATTAAATGTGCCTTTCATTTGGGAACAGGAGTGAGGGCCATTGCTGCCATTATTTTTAGTAATCTTCATGCTTGCGACTGTAGTAAAATAATAATTATTATAATCTCACAAGTGATCATTGGTCATTACATTCAGATTCTCTGGCCATCTGAAGAGAAAACTGCTATCTGTGATCCAGGCTATTCCACTTTTTTTTCTCACAACAAGTGAAGAAGTCTACACAGAAATATATAGAAATTCACAATAAAATACGAATCAAAGATTAAGAATCAATCAATAGTCACACTGAACATGAACTTCCACAATCTCCAAAACCTGAAAGGGATGGTGAAATAAATTGTTAACTTATACATGCCTTGCATCAAATTAAAAATAAAATAAAAGCACCCTGAAATTAGATTATTTCTTCTAACTTGCTTGAAAAAAAACCCTCTGCAACAATCTCCATATCGTAAGTATGGGTTTTAAAGGTGTTCAGTTGCTCTGTCTATGAAGTAGCCATTCTTTTGTTTCTTTACTTCTCTAATAAATGTGCTTTCACTTTAAAAAAGAAAAAAGGTTTTCAGGATATTGTCTTGAAAAGAGAGTAAAGTCAGGAAGTTTAGGAGGAAAAGAAATGTAAAATGCAGAATGAAAATGAGGGTTACAGACATGAAGGAGAAGACTTATGCAGAAAATCGAAGAACTGATACAAAGCCTAGACTTGTCGTATTGTCTCAGAATGCAGAGGAAGGAAAAGAGACGAAAGTAATGTGAGAGTATCCGATAAAATGAGGATAGATAGTAGTAATAGAAGCAAGGAATTACATCGCCTCTGAAAAATCAATCAAAACAATGGCCATAGCAACAATTACAGAAAACTCTTCTGAACTGACACAGAGTTAAGGTGACTGCATTGAAAGGTCTGTCATTGTCTCAGGCAAAATCAATAAAAAGGCCCATACTTCAGAAGGTCATGAGGTGTTCTGTTTGTTGGAATCAGGCAGTCTTATATTTGTTTATTCTTATTCAGGTTTTATCATTATCTTATAAAAAGAGGATCATTTTTCCTTCTTTTGAGATTGGGTCTCGCTCTGTTGCCCAGGCTGGAGTGCAGTTACAAGATCATGATTCACTGCAGCCTCAACTTCCTGGACTCAAGCGATCCTCCCACCTCAGCACCCCTGAGTAGCTAGGACCACAGGCATGCACCACCATGTCCAGCTAACTTTTTATTTTTTGCTAGAGACAGGGTCTCACTAAGTTGCCCAGGCTGGTCTTGAGAAGATCTTTGCATTAGCATTTTCCTTCCATTTTCTTGTCCTGTGCTTTATCACAGTATTCTAATTTTACCTTGTGTTCAACAATGCAGCCAGCTTGAGAACACCCACATAGATGAAATCTTTGCCCATACCACCTCGAGGATGTGCGAAATTGGTTTCCTAATTTCCTGATTAATTTTCGTTGCTTCACTTCTGAGTATAACTAATAACCATATGTCTTTCCTCTTCAAAATAAGTTTTCAAATAAGGTTGTTTCCATAGTAAACCACTTTCAGGTACCAATTCTGTGTGAATCGGACGGGGTTCCATTGCACTCTGATAATGAATAGTTTCTTAAGCTAAGTGACTCAACACAACAAAGGTTTCTTTGTCATTCAAGGAACACATCTCTTCACTCTTTCACATTAGCCTGTCTTTGGCATCCAGGTTATCTAGAACTGGCAGGTTCCTGAGTCAGAGTTGGTGAAGCGTGAATTGAATCTTAAGTTTTCATCTAGAAGTAACACATATAACTTCCACTCAACATTTCACTGATCAGTGCAAATTGAATGGTTACACTCAGCTTCAGGGGAGCAAAGAATTGCAATCTTACTTTGTGCCCAGAAGAACTGGAAATATTTGCTGGACAGAACCAATGACTACCACATATTCCCAGTAGAAATGAAGCAGTTAATTTCTCTGATATTCCTAAAATTGTTATGCTGATAAAGAAACCAAAGGATCCAGGCATTTGGAATTAGGGATGCTAGATTTCTTCTCCACAACACCTCTTGAGCTGCTGCTAATAAAACAGATGATGGCTCTTATTAAAATTATCAACTGGAACATAGATTGGGTGGGGTGAGGTGAGGAGTACTGCAGTGTAACTTCAGAAGAAATTTGAACAGCCTTGCTACTTCAGACTATAATATCTTATTCATATGCCAAAGCTAAATTCCTTAAACAGAAACCAGAGAAATTGCACTCAGGCTTGGAAATATTTGGAAGAAAAAAGGAAAGAGGGACATAAGGGTGTGACCCTGTTTGAAAAGCATGACTTAGTAAGATTTCTGGGATTAATTATAAGTAATAGAACCAAAAAGAATAATTGGGACGCTAACATGGCAAAATGTGTTTAACAGAGATAAATCATTGCTTAGCCACAAAACAACACAAAACAAAATCCTAGGGCTCTATAAACTGCACTAGAAATAAATCGTTGCCTTGGGCAGTAGTGTCCCCTGCTGAACACTGCTCCCAATGCCTTCCTTAAGGGCAGGACTCAGAATACCAAACACTGGAAATCCTCTTACTGGGGAAACCTTGGCAGGCACCAGATTAGCTATCCAAGACTTACTCTATAGTTTCAACAAATGGCTGCTCAGTTACCAAAATACATTTTGGATTAATTAAAGAGCTAAAGTTTTTTTAAAAAGGAATTTCTAAAATAGAAATATATTGGTCAATGTTAGGTTTTGGATGGACAAGAACACTCAAAGCAAAAAGTAAGTTAATAAGCTATATAGAACATTAAAAGATCAATATGTTTGCTTAAAAAAATGGGATAAATATAAAATGTAAATAAAAGACAAATATAAAAATATAAATGAAACAAAAAGATACAAATTTAAATATTATAACACAGAGGCTATGTCACTGATGTATGGTAAGATCTTATAGTTCAAAAAAAATCAAATATTTCACTAGAAAATATAAGAGAAGGAGGCAGACTACTTCAATCAAAAATTTCTAGAAGACATTCTAAAAGTTGATAAGTATAAGACCTTTTACACTTTACCCAATAAAGCTGCTCTTCTTGTACTTGCTCAGGCCCCTTGCTCTGCTTAAATTCTAAACACTGGACTGTCCTGGGGCCCTATGTTTGAACTCTTTCTCTATCCACAGGTTTTCCCTACGAACTTACCCAGTTCCAAGCCTTTAATCATGTCAGTGAATCCATATCTGATTGCAACCTCCAAACTCCAGACACTTGTAACCAAGTGCTGATTTTAAATGTCCACAAGAATATCCAAGGTACACTGAACTTGACAAGGTCAAACAAAACCATAGGTTTCTCTCTCCATTCCCTCCATCTAATCTTTGTTTAATTTCCTCCATCTCAGTGTATTTCAATACAATTTTTTCCAAGTTGTTGAAGTCAAAATCTATTTATCACTGTGGATCCACTTTCTCTCAAATTTTATATCTGACATATCCATGAATTCTATCAGTTCTACCTCTAAAATATATCCCAAATATTTCCAATATTTCTAACTTTACTATTACGAATAAGTCCAAGCCAACATCATTGCTTGCCTAGATTAAAAAAAAAAAAACCTCCTAATGGTTATCCCCCTGTATTAGTCTGTTCTCTTGCTGCTATGAAGAAATATCCAAGACTGGGAAATTTATGAAGAAAAGAGGTTTAATTGACTCACAGTTCTGCATGGCTGGGGAGGCCTTAGGAAACTTACAATCATGTTTGAAGGGGAAGCAAACAAGTCCTTCTTCACAAGGCGGCAGGAGAGAGAAGGAGTGCCAAGAAGGGAAATGCCAGATGCTTCTAAAACCATTAGATCTCGTGATCTCATGACAACTCAGTCACTATCACAAGAACAGCATGAGGGAAACTGCCCCCATGATTTAATTACCTCCCACTGGGTCCCTCCCATGATATGTGGGGATTATGGGATTACAATTCAAGATGAGATTTGGGTGAGGACACAAAGCCAAACCATATCACCCTCCTTGCAATAAAAAATGAGTGTGATAATCATTTTTCAAAGTACTTAAGATTGTTTCCATTCTATTTTTAATATCTCCCTAAAATTTCTCATCACACTTTGAGGAAAAATTCACCTCCTCACCATCACTTAGAAACCCCACACTCTGTTACCTGTTTCTTTTTCTCTAATCTCATCTCATATAAATTTCCTTCATCCATTATGTTCAATGTTAATTGAAAGTACCTCCATTTTATTGCTTCCTGGGAATTATAATGAAGAAAATATTGGCCAAATTTGTAAAAGAAAAATATAAAATATTCTGATTTTGTCATTCCTTTTCTGGGAGTATCATTTTTAGAAACAGAAACTTAAACATATTTGTATTTGTGCTTAAGTAGTAAATGCAGCATTTTTAATTATATTGATAGAAAACAAACTCAATATTCTATGAATTGCATGGAGTAAATAAGTTATAGAACTTTTAAATAATGGCATAATTAGGCATGAAGCTATTTAAAATCATTGCTACAATGAAATAGAGAAAACAAATATAAACTGCAAATTTTTGGACAATGCAAATACAGAGCCCACTCTGATTATTTTATTACTAAAGAATATTTTGAAGCTCCCAGGGTATTTTGGAAGGCTAGAAAAGCAAAATTCTGGAAATGAAAAACAAAATCCATTGGCCAAGCATATTATGAGGGATTTTCTATGGAAAACACTGGTGTCTTCCTCTCAGCACCCAAGATGCTCAGAACTGGATATCCACCATTGAAGTGTCCAAAGAAACAGCTGTTTTCATGACCGTAATTATGAGAATATTGATTTCTGCATATATGACCACCTTCTCACTCTGCTCACTTCTAAATACAATGTTCCTTCCAAAGATGCCACTTGCTGGAATCTAGGTGATATATCTGTACAATACCTGCAAAAGAAACTGGGGATGTGGGTGTTATGGCTTCTACCTTAGAAAGGGAGGACTCATAATGAGAGAAATCACCAGAATGTTGGAAAGATATTCAAAGATGTTGAGAGGCCACAAATGAAATACGTCCTTAATAGTGTAAATATAGGATTGGTGCCAATCCGAAAAAAAATGGAAAAATATATGCATAGGAAAAATAAACTCCAGGGGAAAATAAAATAAAAGCATGTGTGTGGATATATATTATATATATACATATAATATATATATATTATATATATATATATATATACACATAGGCATGTTAAGTTTCTCTTAAACTTTGGTAAGTTTTCCATAACATTTTACAATAATGCATGTTCATTGTTGAAATTTTGAAAATAACATAGATATACAAAGAAAAATAATCCTATAATACACAGAGAGCAGCTGTGAACATATTTGGTGCAGTTTCTTTGCCTTTTTTTTCCAAAACGTTATGTTTATATATATATTTTTAGAATTTAGATGAGTATGTATTTCTTTTGTCTTATTAAAATATCTCCTTTTACCATTTATATTTTAATATTATTTAAATTTTAAAAATTTACACAATCTCTGTTTGAAAAAAGATAACTGTTCCCACTGGTACATGAAAGCTTCCTAAATCTGTGAAAAAAAAATAGAGCATTCCATATAGAACTGGGCACAAAGGATGAACATAACAATTCACCAAATAAGAAATGTGTAAATAGCTAATCAACATGAAAAAAATCCTCAAGGTCATTAAATAAGGTAATTGCAAATTAAAGATGATTCTCTATGATGTCATAGTTGAATTTTCAGTGGATTCTGCATTGCAAAATGAGCTCAACACAAGCCAACATTCCCCTGAATGTCACTTTCAGAGGGCTCATGTGATCTATCCTCAAAGTGCCTATCTCAAAGCTGTCAGAAAGGTCTACTAGAATTTTCTCAGAAGAAATGCAGAGTCATTGTGCCTTGCTATTGTAACAGTGAATGTTCCTTTAGTTTTTCCAAATATTCTTAGAAAGATTTTATTTTGTTTTTTGGTTTCCTAATAGCATTTTCAATAATTATATAAAATACAAAGATCTCAATTCTATTATAACATTAAAGAAGCATACATAAGCATCTCTGGGCTAAGAATGGTTAAGTTGTATAAACTGACGACAGCCTGTTGTTTGGACAGATGAAGGATAGCCTAATGAAGAATATGGATCGTGTGGTTAAAATACAAAGAAAAACTTGGCAAGAACTGGCTTTGGTGTTTGACTTCTCACTGTGCACTAGCAACCCATAATTATTATCAGATTCTGTTTTATGTTGAATGGATATGGTCCAGAACTGTGAAAAATATCCTCACTTACAGGAATGTGAGGGCAATCTGACTCCATCTGTCACCCATTTGACTGCCTTGGGGTAATATAGCTTGTTAAACAGGTGACCTTCTCCCTCCTCACTTATCCCAAAACTATGTGCTTTGTTAGAAAACAAAAGAACTCCCATAAACATAGAGCAGAAGAGTAGCCATGACCTCTCCTAGCCCCTATGCTTCTCCTACTCTAATAAATATCACTTAACCATGCATCCCAAGTCTATATCTTTAGTCTTTGAGAAAACAGCTGCTGAGATAGTCAAGTAGCCATAATTTCTGAATTGTCTTATATTGAGCCAAAAGTTAGAGGTAAATTGTACCAAGATTTTTATCTGAACTTTCGTTTAAGACTATTTTCTGTCACTTTTATGGAATATACTTTAATTTTATTACTGTATTATCCAGTAAAATTGGGAGTTTTAAATATGCTGTACCCCCAGGTTATAATTCTTGCAGTGGAATGAATTTATATTCAGTGCTGGATGAGCATGGCAATGATAATATTCTGCTGCCTCCTAAGGTTTTATCGGGCCTCCGCTCTCTTTCTCTGGCTCTCAACTACTGTGGAATGAATATATTCACCTAAATGTCAAACACCAAATTCAAAATAATGACTTCCTCCTCATTCTGACAAACCCCTCCCTTTCCTGGATACTCTCTCTTTGGTAATCCACACAGTAGGCTAATATAGGCATCATGCTTCCTACCATTTTCTCTCTTCTAATCAACTGTGCACCAAGGTTTGTCTAGTTGTTTGACCCCATTCTTTTTCCATTGTTCATCTGTTTTCTCTGCCATTATGTAATTTCGTGCCCTCAAAAGTAATCACTTGAGCCAGAACCATGAATCCTTGCAGACTGTGGTTCCATCTGGAAGAACTGGGATTGGAACTGAAAACTGTCTGACTTTTAAAACCTGGGCTCTTAACCTGTGGTGTAAGCTAAAGTAGGGCCTATATAATAAAGTTCAAGGATTTTGGAATTTGATTTATATACAATGGGAGTGATGTTATCCAAGAAGTTTTAAATGTTTAACATAATTTTCATATCGGATGTATTGCTGTAAAATCAAACTGCCATGAGGGGAAGGATGAGAAAGTTATAGTAATTGGGGCATGATATGATACAGGAGAAATTTAGAGAAAAGTGTGAATCTGAGAGTAGAGTACTGATAGAAACTTGAAAGATTGACTAGCACATTATTTTAGTTCTCTGGTTGCTCTATTCAAATATCAACATATAATAAAAGACTTCATTTTTACTTCCCAGGTAAACAGAACTCATGGATTAAAGAGCCGATATTATAGTTAACAACATTGCCCAAATATATATATGTGTGTGTGTGTGTGTGTGTACTCTCTCTCTCTCTCTCTCTCTCTCTCTCTCTCTATATATATATATATATATATATAGAGAGAGAGAGAGAGAGAGAGAGAGAGAGTCACATTTATGCTGCTCAAAGGTTTATTTTTATGTTTGGAAAACACACCAGTGGTTCGGATTCTATAAAGCTCTTCAAACAAAAAGAGAATCGTACATGTAATGCATGTCTCCTCTACATTTATCATGTTGCCCAGCAGAGGTTTGTTTGGAAAATGTCTGTGATATCCTAAAACAAATTTCCAGATGGAGGAGGTGAAAATAGACATATGTTCCAGCTGTTTTTAATCTCTCTCTTTTTTTTCTTGGCTATGGTTACACTAAAAGCACACCCTTTAAAAGACAGAAAAATCACTCTCTTCAAATATGAGGGGTTCACCTAATGGCCACGCACAAAATTTTATCTCTTCTAATAAAATTTGCATCTGTGCATGTACAAGCTTGTCGTGTATATGTGCAGCCATCTGTGGATAAGCGCATGCATGAATGTGTGTGTGTGTGTGTGTGTGTGTGTGTGTGTGTGTAAACTATTTTCCCAAGTAGAGCTTGTTTTATAGGTGGAATCACTACCTACATGTATTTCCAACTCTCTACTAGACATGCATTGCATAAAGCCCTAAGTTTAAAAAGTTCCTCAATGTCCATGTATTATTATATTGAAGCACCTGATACAGGTGGGTCTTACTTAGTTGTTGAAGATTTCCAGTACCTTAGAATGATCAAAACTCGGTAAAGAGCATGTCTTAGAGAATGCCACCATAACAAATCTTGCTTAAATACTATCTACAGGCACTTCAAACTTCATATATCCTCTTGGTGATAGAACTGTTCTGTACTTTGACTGGATTGATGTCAACATTCTGGTTGTGATATTGTACTACATAGTTTTGCAAAACGCTGCCTTTCAAAACACTAGGTAAGGGTACAGTTGGGTCTCTCTGTATTATTTCTTACATGTATCACTTTACATGCAGATGTGTGTGTGTGTGTGCATATGCATCTGCATTATTCTCTAAATATTTAAAAATGTCTAATTAAAAAAAAACTCAATTCATTCAGTTACTACGCTATCTCCCAAAAGAAACTACTACACTCCCCCCCACAAGAACACATTTGTTTTATCTTTAACATCTGCTGATGACACCAGCATGTACGTAATGAGAACATATGAGCCATCTTTGACTCTTCCCTACTCCCCTCCACCGTTCAATCGGTCATCAAGTCTCACTGATTTACTTCCTGTTTCTAGAAATCATCTATCTCCTCTTCTTCTTTGCTACGGCTGATGGCCAAGTTTCAGAGCCTCATTCTCTCTGTCTTGGTTAATGAAACCATATCCAAATTGCCCTTCCTGCCTCAAGCCTTACCACCTTAAAACAGCCATCATAAATGCAGCTGCATATTACAATCACTGGAGAAGCTTTTATACAGCAATACTGCCAAGATCTCTATCCTAGGAAAATTAGTACAGATAGCCTATGAGTATCTGTGGTCATCGGAATATTTTCAAACTTCCAAGATAATTATAATGTGCAGCCATGGTTGAGAATCATTCCCTTGAATATCTGTTTTCAGCTATAACTCCACAATGATTTCACTAAAAATGAAAGGCTAAGTATTATATTTCTCTACTTTATCCTCCCTCTCTATTACAGTTTGAATTATATCCCTCCAAAATTAATACATTGAAAAAGTACTTCAGAATGTGACTGTATTTGGAGACAAGATGTTTACAGTGGTAATCAAGTTCTTTAATATGGCCAGTGTCCTTATAAAGAGGGAAAATTTGGATAGGGACAAGAACATAGGTAGAATAAAATATTCTAAAAAACGTGAAAGAAGAAATCAGGGTGATGTTCCTACAAGCCAAGGAACACCAAAAATTGTCAGCAAACTACCAGAAACTAGATGAGAGGCATGGAACAGATTCTCCCTCACATCCCTCACAAGGAACGAACCCTGCTGATACCTTGATTTTGGACTTCTAGCCTTTGGAACTCAGAGACAATACATGTAGGTTGTTTTGACATCCAGTTGGTGGCACTTTGTTACAGCAGCCCTAGCAAACTAATGCACCCTTACAAATTATAAAGTACAACTGAAGCTCATAGGGTTGCTACCCTATGGTTTGTTCTATAGCCATGTATCTGTTTTTAATTTCTTCATTCCTTTTTTTTTTTACATTTTTAAAATTTTTTATAGAGATGAGAGTCTTGCTATGTTTCCTAGTCTGGTCTTGATCTTCTAGCCTCAAGCAATCCTTTGACCTCAGCCTCAAAGTGCTGGGATTACAGGTGTAAGCCACCACGCTAGGCCTATTTCTTCATTCTTTATGTTCCAGAAACACATCCATGAAGACTTTGCTCAGGGGTCACCTTGTCTTGAATAAATTCTTCTACACCTGCCACGATCTCTGATTATATGCAGAATATTTTTCCTACTATATTGACCACATTATATTACATATATTTGTTAAATATTTTTGCGATCTAAGAAGATGCTAAGTTCATTGAAGGCAGTGCCACATCTTAGTACTTAAATTCCTAGTGTTTAGAGTTCCAGGAGTTCCTCAAGAATGTCTTTATTGAGTGAATAAATGAATTATTTTATGGAGTGTACTGCATAGTTTGGCTACACCAAAATGCAGAAGCTAAAATGGGATTAGAGGTGCAAGAGATTTATTAAGAGGGGAGGAAAATAATAGATGGTGGGGAAAGGCTTCAGATTACAATGTGGTTTTGAGGCCTGTTGCAGGAGAAAGAAAAGGCAGGATTGGGTAGGAAGAGCCTGGGTGTGTGCACAGTTCCAAGAAAGTTTCTGTTGAACCAACAAAAAGTTTTTGAGCGAAAGTTGCCCCTCGGAATATTCCCACATCACATCTGAATATGCCTACCTCTGCACTCCAGCTAAGCTATTGTATATATACCTGCAATAATCGCAGTTCTCTCATCAGGAATCTTGCACCCATAAAGCATGACTTCTACCAGCTTGAAGGGTAAATCTTTGTTCCATGCTGTTTTGCAATGTGTTTTTATTGTGCCCGGTACATATCCCAGAATATCTCAGAGGAAAACAAGTGTCAAATTCTACAGTGAAATGACACCATCATGACAATTACAAAATGTGGTCAGTATAAGTTTTCCATTGATGCTTTCCAAGAAATGATCAAGACTGCCATAGATAAGGAGCAGCTGCACCAATCTGGGCCTCCCGCTGAGTCCATCCAGTACTATTTCACCATGGTTCAGTAGCCCACCCCTGTCCAGGCCCACAGGCAGCAGCAAGACTAGCAGACCACCAGCCCCGTGACCACCATCTGGCTCACGCAGATCTTCAAAGGGCAGCCTCAGAAGAGCCAAACAGGGAAGCTGTAGGTTGGATAAGTTCAGCAGTTCGCACTGCATAGATCCAGCCGCACTGTCTAGATCCTGCTGGATTTGGAGCAAATCCAGCAGACCCAGAATGGCCCAGGACAGAACATGCAGCTGATGCAGTAGAACAGTACCAACACAGCAAAGAACCTACTGAAGCAAGACACCTGCTTGTCCCTGCTGGTATCAGGCACTCAGACACTTTCTACCAATGCTCAACAGAACACACAGACAGAAGTCCAACCAGAACAGCAATCATTCAGCCAGCTCCTAGATGAATGGCAGCTCTCTTGGACCCTGTGAGTGACCACGATAGCTGGCCAGGATGCCATCCAGTGCATGTTTATGCAACAAGCCAGCCAGTTTTGCCAGGGCAAGCTCCTCGGGTGGGTGGTAACTGAGGGCCTGTACTGAAAAAGCCAAGGACGCTCAAGACAATTTTCACCATGCAGCCTCAGGCATTGAGCACAGTCTCCATCTTCAAAGACATTGAACTCAGAGCCACCGACTCTCTAACAGAAAGATGCAGTGGTGCTTGCTTCTTTTTTAACCAATATGTCGCTAAAGAATTAATAGGTTTGTCTTTGTTGTCAATCCTCTGACATGAAAATATTAAATAAAAGCATACCTTGTTTTATAGTGCTTCACTTTATTGTGCCTCACAGATATTGCATTTTTTTTACATATTGGAAACATTTGATTCCAACTCTCCTGGATGACTTTGAGGGGTTTAAGACTTCAATACAGGAAGTTGTTGCAGATGTGATAGAAATAGCAAGAGAACTAGAATTATAAGTGGAACCTGAGGATGTGATTGACTTGCTGCAATCTTGTGATAAAACCTGAACCAACAGAGAGTTGCTTCTTACGGATGAGCAAAGAAAGTGGCTTCTTGAGATGAAATCGACTCCTGATGAAGACGCTGTGAAAATTGTTGTGATGACACCAATGGATTTGGAATATTCCATAAACTTAGTTGATAAACAGCTGCACAGTTTGAGAGAATTGACTCCAATTTTGAAAAAAGTTCCCCTTTGGGTAAAATGCTATCAAACAGCATCGCATGCTACCGGGAAATCTTTCATAAAAGGAAGAATCAATTATTGATGCAGCAAATTTCATTATTGTCTTATTTTAAGAAACTGTCACAGTCACCTCAACTTTCAGCCACCGCCACCCTGATCAGTCAGCAGCCATCAACCTCAAGGCAGGACCCTCCACAGGCAAAAAGATTACAACTCACTGAAGACTTAGATGACCATTAGCATTTTCAGCAATAAAATATTTTTAATTAAGGTATGTACATTTTTAGGCATAATGCTATTACACCACATATAGATAGACCACAGTATATTGTAAACATAACTTTTATATGCACTGGGAAACAAAAAAAAAATTGTATGACAAACTTTATTGAGATATTAGCATTACTGAAGTGTTATAGAATCGAATCCATAAAATCTGTGAGTTCCTGTACTGTATTAGCCAGGGTTCTCTAGAGGGACAGAATTAATGGAAAAAAAATATATATATATATATGGAAGTTTATTAAGTATTAACTCACACAATCACAAGATCCCACAATAGGCCGTCTGCAGGCTAAAGACCAAGGAGAAGCAGTTCAAGTTCTAAAACTGATGAACTTGGGGTCTGATGTTCAAGGGTAGGAAACATCCAGCATGGGAGAAATATGCAGGCTGGAAGCCCAGGCCAGTCTAACCTTTTCACATTTTTCTGCCTGCTTTATATTCGCTGGCAGCTGATTAAATGGTGCCCATTCAGATTAAGTTTGGGTCTGCCTTCCCCAGTCCACTGACTCAAATATTAATGTCCTTTGGCAACACCCTCACAGACACAGCCAGGATTAATACTTTGCATCCTTCAATCCAATCAAGTTGACACTTAGTATTAACCATCACATGTACCTATACCATGTTAGTATAGTGGTGTTTTCTTGAAGAGAGTGTTTGCAAAGTGTTCCATTTTGTTTTGTTTTTTCTCACTGCCACTTCCATAAAAGAGAAAATCTCTGCAGGGGTCGGCATTACCATATCTTGACCCTTGGAAAAAGAGCTTAGAAGCTCTTTTTGGTGACCTCCAGAGGCTATAGAAAAAAATGCATTTAAGAGATGAATTTATTGTTCTCTAGGGAGAGTGGACTTTGTTTTTTCTCCAATTCCTTGTCTTTCAGAGACCGCTTGGGACTAGAACTTTGTATATCCATCCTACCCTCTTCACACACCCACACACACACTCACACACAGAGTTTTTCTAAAATTTTTTAAGTGCATTAAATTTTTTTTCTAGCTACTTTTGATGTGTGGACTTCAAATTGCATGAACTACAGTACGTCTTTTTTAGATAGGAAAACAAAACTAAAAACATGAAGAGAGTGAGGAGAAGTGAGGGAGAGAGAAGAAGGCAGAGGACAAATCACAGAGGACCTTGCATGGCCTGATAAAGAGTTTCGGTGTTATTCTATGGGAAGCGATAGAATAGATTCTGCCCAGTAATCTGATGCACATCTTTGAATGATTACCCTGCCTTCATTACGTAGACTGGATTACAGGGTGATGAACAGAAGCAGGAAAACCAGTTAGACATATAATGCGATAGTTTAAGCCTGAAATAAGGTGGGTGACAGTGTATATAAAGACCCTTAAATGGATTGGATTAGATAAATCTTGGACGAAGAAAATATAGGGTTAGCTGTTGGATTGGACATGGTACATCAGAGAAAGAAAAGCAGTGAAATTTAGTACCAAGATTGTTGCCTTGACTAAATGAATGGATAGATATTAGCTCTATTTACTGAAATGGGGAAGGCTGGAACAGAGACAGGACTGGGGAAACAGCAAGAGTTTTGTTTGGGACAGACTAAGTTTAACGTACCTATTTAGAAGCAAATGGTTCTGTTTTTTCCTCAGAATGATGTCATTTACATATGTATGTTTATTCAAAGTGCACTGATATTGAACAAATGGAAATTTAAGGAGAAAATGTGTGGTTAGCTGAGAGCAATTATGAGCTAGAACTGAAAGTGAGGGATAAAATTTGACCCCGACTGAATGAGATCTCCCAGGCATGCAGATGTCTTAATTCCTTGCAAAGAGTTGAGAGATTAGTGAATACTTTGTAATAGAGTCTGACTCCATTTTTGATGTTTGACTACTGACAACTTTAAAGTTCCACCACTTTCTCTTCTCCTGCTCTACATGGGGGAAAGCTGATAAGAAAGCCAGGGTACCCCTCAGTTCAGTACGGGTGGGAAGCTCAAATCATGCAAGACTCAGTGCATGCTGGGGAGCCCTCACCCATCCTCACCGCCTCATCACAATAGAAAACAATCCATTCTCTTGTCATTTTTAGAGCCTGTCCTGCTTTTTCTCAGAAAGCCTGATTATGTGCATAGTAAACCTTTTCATGCCATCTTGGTGTGTGGGGACTTCCACCTCTACTCTCCAGTTAAAATAGTTAATACTGCCTAATGTAAATTAAAACAGGATCTTAAAAGTTTGAAACCCATTATGCAAGACTTATTTAGAGAAGAGACGTTTATCCTTTCTGCTCTTCCATGAGCATGAATCATCAGTTTTGTCATCTCAACTATATTTTGCATGGGAGTCCATCTCACCTCTGCAAGATGACTTCAGGGATGGGCACAGTGAGCAGGAAGTCCAGGCAATGACCACCACCACTGAGGGCTCTTGCTCTGCTTGCTAACTGGCTGTGCCCCCTTCTGGCAAGCTTGTGCTTTCAACTGTGCTGCTTTGGGTAAGCTTCAGTTAAAAATGTAACCAACCTGCTGGGCGCGGTGGCTCACGCCTGTAATCGCAGCACTTAGGGAGGCCGAGGCAGGCGGATCACGAGGTCAGGAGATCGAGACCATCCTGGCTAACACGGCGAAACCCCGTCTCTACTAAAAATACAAAAACAAGCCGGGTGTGGTGGCGGGTGCCTGTAGTCCCAGCTACTCGGGAGGCTGAGGCCAGAGAATGGTGTGAACCTGGGAGGCAGAGGTTGCGGTGAGCCGAGATCGCGCCACTGCACTCCAGCCTGGATGACAGAGTGAGACTCTGTCTCAAAAAAATAAATAAATAAAAAATAAAAATAAATAAAATGTAACCAAACTAAATTATAAGCTGATAATTGGCATATGGGAGTATGGGATTGGGGCCCTCCTTAAAGTGATCCTGGGTTATGTGTCTCAGCCTAGACCATGTCTCTGAGATTAACTCATGTGTCTGGAGCCCAGCATAGTCCATGACTGATACTGGGCTCAGAGGAATAACTCCTATCCTGTTACCATTCTTGTTTGTCTCAAGCAGGCACTGGCCACCATTCTAGAGAGTACTCAGGGAATCACTGATACAACATGTAATATATGGGCGTACTGGGTACTCACCTGGAGCACTCACAATGTGCTATGCAGAGGGCCACACTTCTAAAAGCAGTGAGCTCACTAGGACACTACAAAATGTTTTTGCTGCTGCTGCTACCTAAGCCGCTATTGCCCCAAAATAATCTCTAATATTGTGATATAATAAGATACATGTATTAAATATATTATAAATATATAATATAAAATATAACACATTAAATATATTTTATATATATATATATAAAGTCAGACCTGTGGGATCTGACTTTAAGCCCAGGTATATATATGTGTGTGTATGTATATATATATATATATATATATATATATATATATGCTCCCAGTTCCTCAAATAGGTCTCCTTACACCCTTTACATGGTAGTGCTAGGAGACTCTTTTGTTCTAATATTTGTTCTTGGACCCCTGGCTTCCGGCACAAAGCTCCTAAGACCGTTGTAATTTAATGAGTGATAGGAGAGCCTGGCACAGAGCAACTAAATCCCTTAAAATGTCCTAGGCAACAGGAGTCTCTTTTGTTCTAGTGCAGTGACTCCTTGTGGGCTTCAGAATGGGGGCTGGTTGCCAGAGGAACCAACCTGTAATAAAAGGTTGGAACTTTCAGCCCCACCCCCTCAACCTCTGGGGAGGGGAGTAAGGCCGAAGGTCGAGTCAGTCACCAATGGCCAGTGATTTACTTAATCATGACTACGTGTGAAGTCTCCACAGAAAACCTAAAGGACAGCGTTTGGAGGGCTTTTGGGTTGTTGAATACATGGGTGTACCTGGAGGGTGGTACACCTGGAGAGGGCATGGAAGCTCCACACTCCTTCCCCCACACCTTACCCTATGCATCTCTTCATCTGTATCTTTTGTAACATCCTTTATAATAAACCAGCAAATACACATCTGTAAGCTCTGTGAGCTGCTCTAACAAATTAATTGAACCTGAGGAGAGGGTCCTGGGAACCCTGGATTTATAGCAGGTCATTCAGAAGTATAGGTGACAACCTATTAATATTACCTGCTACAGGAATCTGCAGTGGGGGCAGCCTTGTAGGACTGAGTTCTTAACCTGTAGGATCTGACTTTAATTCAGGTAGATATGTCAGAATTGAATGAATTCTAGGACACCCGGTTTGTATCCACTGCAGAATTACTTGGTGTAGCAGGGAAAACCCCTTACATATGGTGTCATAAGTGTTAAGTGACTGGGTAAGAGAGTAGGAAAACACAGTTTGTTTTTTCCTTCAGAATTGGTGTCAGTGAAGTGAGATTTGCTGGAATGGCTCTGACTCACTGAAACATGTGGCTTGGGATGAAAAAGCATAGCCTTTGATTAGAGAAAGGGGAAGCCATTGATTCCTGGGTGGCCATGTGGTTATCCTTGGTAGGGAGCAGCAGCTGTGCCGAGTTACTGAAGGTCAAAGTGACCAATGAATTTGAGAGACGGAGCCAACTCCCAGGGAGTTGGTTCACTGGACGCACAAAGAAATGCAAACTAATTTTTAAAAAACAAATTGTTGAGTGTGTGAAAGTAGGAATTACACTTTTTTTTTTTTTTAACTATTTCTATAGAACCTGATCCTCAGTATTACAGGAATAAACACTGATGCTTCCACCTCCATGTCCCCACCTCCTGTGGCACATCCAAGGAATTAATTTTAATCAACTGGCATCCTTAAATCCAATAAAGCAACAATTGTTATGGGTGAAGCCCCTAACCTTAAAGATAATAATTTGAGACTCTGTAACAGGAAGAAGCTTAAAAATATGAGTAGGACAAATATAACTCTCCCAAAAAATGATATCCTATAACCAAATACACACATACATAAATCCTAGATACAAAGGAGGAAACAAAAACCCAAAACAGTGGTCATAATTTGACTCAATCAGGAATGAGAAATTTATTCAAATAATTGATATAACAAAAACATAAAAGTATTTATTTTTCCCCTATACAATGTAGGTTCCAAATTAATTTAGCATCTACTGAGATGGAACAATTGGCAAAATTTTATGACACTAATTAATACTGAATTACAATTACGGTTATACTCAAGGATCCCATTAAATTTAACCAAGATATACCTAAAATCTGAAGAGAATTACCGAACATAAAAGACAAATGCCTCACCATAACCACTGCAAAAAATACATTGCCTAAATTCTTCATAATCATGGAACCCATTACTCTAAAACATGCTCTGTGGACACGGACACTGACCCATCACATAATAAGCTGTAATTAGATGGTCCTTGTCATGTATAATAGGCTTGGTAAGTTGGGGCTCTATAGACCTCCCTCCATACTGTCCAGATAAAATAGTTACTACAACCTGATATAAATTAAAGCATAGTCTTTGAGGAGCGAAATCTATTATAAAGTCCAATGTCGGAAGGTGTTTATCCCCACTGTTTCTCCAATAACAGCCCAGTTTGGACTGTTCTTAAACCTAGCAAGAATTAGTGGTGCCCCATGCTGTATTACCACAACCTTAATGCCATCGTCCCACCCTTGAAGGCCCCTAAGCCCAATATAGAGTCAGTAGGTTCCATCCAATCAGCCAGCGGTAAGCACTTTGCAGTCAGAGACATTACTAGTATGTTCCTCTGTTGAGTGCCTTTTTCAACAGCCACACTTGGCCTTCACCTTCAAAGGGACACAATATGTCTTTACCAAGATACTCATTGGGCACTTGCACAGCTCTATCCTTGCACAGAGTCCTTGCAGCCCAGGCTTTAACCACATCCAACTTTCTCCAGCAGCACAGACACAGCACTGTACTGATCATACCCTCCACTGGGGAGAGTCATTTGACACCCTCACTGAGGACATGCAAATGCTCCCAGAAAGAAGATAGGCATTTCTCTGCACATAGCACAAGGCCCTGCACACCAGATACATTCGTGAAAATTATTGGGTAGTCTGAGGACTTCTGTATCTGTAAGAAATAGCAGTCGACTCTCTCAGAATCCATAATGTTAAAAGAAGTTCAACTTACAGAACGTTTCAGGATCTGGAGGTAACATATTTCTATGTTTACATTTTTTATATCTTTTCATATCTACATTCTCATTATAAATTTTACTGATGCCTACTTATGCTGTTGCAAATTGTTCCTCCTGGAATTGTGTCTTCTAAATCAAAGAACTCTAGAATCTGGTCAAACTGCAATACAATAGTCACTCCCATTGGTGATCCCTCTCCCTGCCCCAGAAAAATCCTTCACTATAGAGTCTTCAGCAATCTCGTCTCAAACCTTCAAACCCCTTACCTACTTGGGAATTCCTTGGGATTTAATGAATGAACAGCAATAGGGGTTACTACACCTTATGTAGAGTATTAAAACTATACATGATGTGTCTTACTGAGGAGCTGCTGCTTTTCATCTCTTAATCCAGACATCCTTGATAAAGAGTGGGATCCAAGGGCCAATATATGTAGCTGAACTTTAGGCACTAAATTTGGGCAACAATTGGCTCCATCTATACACTTTTACAGACCATTGCCAATGGTGTAGCCCTCTGGTTCTGCCAATGGTAGCAACAACAACTAGTTATCCAAGATTTTCTCCATTGAGGAAAACAACTGTAGGAATCCCTTGCCACATAGATACTCAAAACATGTTAAAGTTACACATGTCTCAGTGCATACTAAAGCCGCAATACAAAGTCTTCCTTTATATCCTTCAAAATTCCAGGTATTGTTCATAATGACCAAGGCACTCATTTTACTTCTCAAAATACACAATGCTGGGCTCTCAAACAAGGTGTTCAGTGAACTTTCACTGCCCTTACCAGTTTCAGGTGACAGGCCTGAGAGAACACTATTATGGTACACTGAAGCTAAAATTTAATTAAATGAAACATGATGTATTTCAGTCATCAGTCAAGCGTCAGGGATAAATCGTAATAAAAATTAGGACTGCATTTTTTTTTATGTTTAACAGCTGAAAGCTTTCAAGCCCCACTCTTCTGCCCCATATCTGTGCTAGCTGATAAGAAAGCCCATATGCTCCCTTATTTGGTGTGTCAGGCCATTCAAAACATCCAAGCCCCAGCCCAGATGTGGGAATCCTCCCCTCAGCCCCACCCCCTAATTACAATAAAAGCCATGCTAGTCTCTTTCCTCACCTTCAAGCCATTTTCAGATCTGCTTGAAACACTGCCCCTCCTACCTCCCTCCTAACCCTCATTATGTGAGTAAAGAAATCTTCATACTCTCTCGCTGCATATACGGCACAACTAGTCCTGACATCCAGAGCAAATTTTTAGTAGGAAGACTACAGTAAATTTTCTCCTAAACATTTAATACCTTAACAAACAGTAGGCTCATCAAAATCAGGCCTTATGATCGCATAAGACACTTTGATGGAAGTTTGAAATTTACACTGTAATTTGAGTTGACTGCAAGTTGGAAAATTTCTGAATTCTCTATTCCAAAGGGTAATTATCAACCGAGAATAGAAATTCAACTATGTTTTCGTTTTGTGTTTCTCAAATTAACTATTTGTGTATTTATTTTTCATCTGTCACTTTCAGACGAAATTGAGGGAGAGCTGACACCTAGTCACAAGCCCTACTTCTTTTCAACCTGTTTACTACGCTGCTGCAGAATGAGCTAAGTTATTATGCTAGGCTTCATCATGAAATAAACTAACATGTTTAAAACTGGAGGTATTCTAAGCTGGGTGTCCCAAACATTCCTAAACAGTTCTGAGAGCGGAATTGGAATGACTCAGATGTTCAGGATTGAGCTTACTTTTCTCTCAGTTTGGCATCATTGCTTACTTCTGTTTCAAGAGCTTCATTACTATAATGCTGTTCAATAAACAGATTTGTTTTTAGGCACAGAATTTTAGTCTATTTGATAATAAATCTAGAGTACAAAACATGAAATAAATATTTGTATGATTTATATATTATAATCATATAAATTATACATTTGTATAATTATGTACTAAGTGGCTAGACATATTTTCAGTGTTGTGGCAACAATTAGGAAAATATGTGGCTTCTTAGCACCTCATCTGATGAACTTTCTATTTCACCTGTATTAGAACCTCTTGGGTGCAGCTGTAAAGTATTTGGAGAAAAGATATCCAACCCCCTTGGAATACGTTCAAGGGCAAAAAATATATATTAAGTTTGAGCATTAAGAATTTTTATCCCATTTCAAAATTTCACATAGTCATCAAATATGTCTAAAATTAATAACAGATAACTTTCTACTTGAAACTGTGTATTGCCTAGAAATATGTTTTTATATTAATTGTTTAAAGTGAAAAATGCATACTTCCTGGAAGGATCTCTTATCAAAAAGCTTTACGCTAATTTGCCACTAAGGAAAAGAATGTGTATATATACATGCTGAAAGGGAATGCAACCCCTGGAGAGGTAAGAGTAAAATTATAGAAAACAGCAACTCAGAACACTGACAGATAACAGTGTTCTAGAAGATTATTTTCTTCTTTTGGTGGAGAAGATACATTCAGTTTCACTGTTTGGAAGCACTTCTTTTTTATCCATGAAACTTTCGTTGAGCACCATCACGTGTGGGATGCTGTGCTAAACAGCAAGGATATGATGAATGATGGAGGGAGTCTCTACACTTGAGTTGCTCACAAGTAAGAGGGAAAAGTATATTAATTAAGCCACAAGTGTCACAAAACAAACTTGTATGTTAATGTCATATGTAAATTTTATATTAATGTCATAGAGCAGACTACTGACTTCAATTCTGATTAGTAAGTGCTTAAAGATCATGAGAGCAAAGGTGAGGTTGTGAGCACAAATGTTGGATTTAAGCATCTGCCAAACTACAAGACTATTTCAATGGATGCAGGAAAAAACTGACAAAATACCAAACACTTTTATGATACAAACATTCAATAAACTAAGAATTACAGAGAACTTTCCCAACGTGAAAATGCCATATATGAAAACCCTAAGTAAAATCATTCCCAATGGTGAAAGACTGCAAGCTCTTCCCTAAGATCAGGAAAAAAACAAAGATTCCACCTTCACACCTTCTATTCAATATGGCACTGGAAATGATAGACAGGGCAAGTATGCAAAGTAAAAAGGCATCCAAATTGGAAAGGAACACATAAAATCATCTCTGTTGTAGATACACTCTTATACATAGAAAACCCTAAATAATCTGTTTCTTTTAATTGTTAGAGCTAATAAATGAATTCAGCAAAGTTGCAGGATGCAAAATCAGCATGCAAAAATCAACTGTATGTTTATACACTAGAAATGAACAATCCAAAAAGAACTTTTTTAAAAAATTTAATTTACAACGGCAACCAAAAGAATAAAATACTTACGAATACATTGAACGAAGGAGGCACAAAACTTACATGGTAAAGATCACAAAACACTGATAAAATAAATTTTAAAAGACATAAAGACATCAATGTGCATGAATTGGAATGCTTAATATTGTTGAGATCACAATATTACCAAAAGATATATACATATTAAATACAACCCCTATCAAAAGTCCAATGGCATTTTTTACAGAAATAGAAAAACCTATCCTAAAATTCATATGGAATCCCAAGGAACCATGAATAGCCAAAACAATCCTGAAGAAAAAGGATAGAGATTCCGTGTTTCATGATTTCAAAACTTACTCAAAGCACAGTAATAAAAATATTATGGTACTGGAGTAAGGATAGACACAGAGACCAGTGGAACAGAATTTAGAGTTCAGAAATAAACTCTTATTTCTATGATCAACTGATTTTTCACAAGGGTGCTAAGACCACTCAATGGGGGAAAGAACAGTATCTTCAACAATGGTATGGGAAAGACTGTATCACCACATACAAAAGAATAAAATTAGACCCTTACACCATAAACAAAAGACTAACTCAAAATGGATTAAATACATAACTATAAGATGTATGACTATAAAACTCTTAGAAGAAAATATATGGGCAAACTTGCATGATCTTAGATTTGGTGATGATTTCTTACATATGACACCAAAAGCATAGGCAACAAAAGAAGAAATAGATAAATTGAACTTCATGAAAATTAAAAACTTGTGTGTATAAAAAGGACACTATCAAGAGACTGAAAAACCCAAAGAACAAGAGAAAATACTTGCAAATCATATATCTGATAAGAATTTACTATCCAAAATACAAAAATAAGTCCTCCGGCACTTTGGGACACCAAGGCAGGTGGAAAACAAGGTCAGGAGATCGAGACCATCCTGGCTAACACGGTGAAACCCCGCCACTACTAAAAATACAAAAAATTAGCCGGGCGTGGTGGCGGGTGCCTGCAGTCCCAGCTAGTCAGGAGGCTGAGGCAGGAGAATGGTGTGAACCCGGGAGGCCGAGCTTGCAGTGAGGCAAGATCGCGCCACAGCACTCCAGCCTGGGTGACAGAATGAGACTCCATCTCAAAAAAAATAAATAATAATAATCATAATAATAATCCTGAAACTCAATAAAATAGACAACTCAATTTAAAAATGAGCAGAGGATTTGAATAGACATTTTGCTAAATGAGATACACAAATGACCATTAATCACATGAAAAAGTGTTTAGCATCATTAGGCATTTGGAAAATATAAGTCAAAGTACAATGAGATGCGACTCCACAGCTACCAAAATGGCTATAACTTTTTTTTTTTTTTTTTTTTTTTTTTTTTTTTTTTTTTTTTTTTAAGTGTGCAATCTCCCCTCCCCCCCCCCCCCCCCCCCCCCTCCCCCCCCCCCCCTTTTTTTTTTTTTTTTTAAGACTCATCTCCTCCCGCCCCCCCGCCTCCCACTAACCCCCCCCCCCGCTATACTTTTAAGTGGAAAATAAAAAGTGTTGGCAAGGACGTGAAGAAATCCGAATCCTTGTAGCTTGCTGGTGGAAATGTAAAACGCTGCAACTGCTGTAGAAATAAGGTGTCACTTCCTCAAAAATCTATACATAGAATTACCATGTGACCCAGCAATTCTAAGTATAGACCCAAAAGAATCGAAAGCAGGTGCACAGATACTTGTATGCCAGTGTTCATAGCAGCATTATGCACAATAGCTAAAAAGTGGAAGCAATGCAAGTGTCCCTCAGCAGACAAACCAATACACATACACGTTACATATACATACAATGGAATATTACTCAGCTATAAAAATGAGGTTCTGATACATGCTACAACTTGGATGAACCTTGACACTAAGCCAGATACGAAATAACAAAGACCGCATGGTTCCACTGATATGAAGTATCTCAAATAAGCAAATTTATAGCAATAGAAAGTACACTCGAGGTGACTAGTTACCGGGGGGGAGGGGAGAACGGGGAGTTATTGCTGAACGGGTTCAGAGTTTCTGTTTGAGTTGATAAAAAATTCTGAAAACAGTGGTGATGGTTGCACAACATTATGGATGTCATGCTACTGAATGGTACTATTAATAATGGTTCAAGTGGCAAATTTCTGTTATGTAGATTTTACCCCAAGAAAAACAAAAGGAAAAAAAAGCAAGGTGCTGAAGAGAGCACATAATAAACTATCTTTGGTGTTTGTATTTGCATAAAACAGCACTGGAAGAATACATAAGAAATTAAAGTAAGTGGTTATTTATAGGTAACATCAATATTCAGCCCCTACCCAATAATAAGGTTGTATTGCTTAAAGTACAGAAATACTTCTGGTGGGTAAATGTCCACTCCCTGATTCTGTGAATTCTCTCCTCCTGTGCTCTCATACCAAGATACCTGTCTGCACCATGGCCCAGCAAGTGAAGAGTTAACCCTGGCAGGACAGGATCTGGTAGGTTAGTCTAGAATGAGGTTGGATAGGGTTACAGGGTAGAGGGGAGACTCTGCAAACTAAACTTTCTAATATTCTTTCAACTTTTAAGTCATAAAGATAGGACAATAAAATTTGAGAGCTGAAGGAAGACGACGAAGAAGCCGGTGAGTATGCCAGGGGAAAAGGGAAGTTAAGAGAATTTAGGCGAAACAAATGTGCACATAGAAACCATAGTGACACAAAAGAGCTCAGGAAAGTACCGTAGAGAGGCTTGAATATAGGGGGGAGGGATTACATGAGAACAGAAAGGTAAAGTTGGGCCAGATGTTAAACAATCACTACGTGACCTTAATTAGTTTGAAATAATTCCATAGCAGAGATAAACGACTTAGAGTTTTGTTTTGTTTTAAATCAACAGAATTACTTGAACAGATTTGTGTGTTAGAAAAATGATTCTGGGCTGCTGGGCATGGTGGCTCATGCCTGCAATCCCAGCACTTGGGAAGGCTGAGACAGGAGGATTGCTTGAGCTCAGGAGTTCCAGACCAGTCTGGGCAACATAGCAAAACTTCTCTGCTGAAAATACAAATAAAAAAATTTAGCCAGGCGTTGGTGGCATGCACCTGTAGTCCCCGCTGCTGGGGAGGCTGAGGTGACAGAATCACCTGAATCCTACAGGTCGAGGCTACAGTGAGCAGTAATTGCATCACTGCATTCCAGCCTGGGTGATAGAGCCAGACCCTGTCTCAATAATAAATAAGAAATTTAAAAAAATAATAATTCTGAAGAACTCTATGCTGACATTTGGGAACTGTATGCTGAAAGTCTTGCTGAAAAATAGTTAGCTTGGGGTGGAGTTGAAAAAAGAAAAAGGAAGAACAAAAGATGACTCAGATTTCTAGCTTGGTTGACTAAAAGGGTGGAGCATGACCTTTAATGGGGGAATTCTAAAGGGAAAATTATTCAGAATTTTGATTATGTAAAACATGAATATGTTGAGATGTCAAAGATAAAGCATGACATAATATGGACTTCAAATAAAAGATTATTATGAAAATGGTAATGGTTATTTTCCATTTAGAATGACTTACTAAGAGGAAATATGCTAAATTTTATGGGGAAAAAATAGTATCTTTACACATAAATGAATGTCTTAACTCAAAGAGTAATACTGAAGTACAATACTAAAACTCTTCTGTGCTGATTTTTGCAAACAAATTTCTTTTTCACTGAGATAATTTAGGTGTTAGACATGCAGAAAAGTGAACTCCAGGTAATGCCACTAATTCTATGGTTTTATCTTTTTATAGAGGAAATAGATAATAAATGGCTTCTCAGAATGCCATCTAACATTTTTCTCCATAAATGTGTTTTCAAAATGTCATGGTATTCCTTGGGGAATAATACTGTTTCCTCATTACATAAATTTGGATGAACAACAGAAGTTTCATGAAATCTTCATGACCAAAATGGCTACCTAGATAATTTGTTCAAGCTTTCTTCCGTCAAAACTCAACACCTACCCCCAGCTTTATGTCTTTTTCCCCCTACAGCTAAATTTTTCAAGGAGTACTCTATATCCATTCATTATTTACTTACATTTTTACTCAATCTACTTTGTCTACCCCATTTGTATAAGTGAAATGGCTTTTTCTAGGGTCAGCAGTGCCCAATACATGACTAAATAGTCTTTACATGGCCTCTCTGTTGATTGATGTGGTTAGATAACTATCCTTCTTTAAATATTCGTTCCTTAGCATCTATGAAACTATACAGTCCTGATTTCCTTGATCCACTTGATAATTTTTTTCACAACCTTTTCTGCAGGTTTGTTTTCCTCTACTTAGCCATTAATTGACATTTCTCAAGAGTTGGTATCAACCCTGCTTCTCTTCTTATTCTAGTCACTTCCAAAAAAGATTGACAATCTATGGCTTCAATTTCCAGCTATATGCCATTGATCTCCACCCTTCCCCCAGCGCTACCCCAACTAATTTTGCACCTCTAGGCTATACCTTTCCTCTGAAGTGCAAAAACAAATAATCAAATGTTTCCTCAAGCTGTCAATGTATATGTCCCAAATGCATCTCATGTGTCCAAATAATCATACTCTTCATCACTCCCATCAAACACAGTCCTCTTCTGGTGTTCCTATCTTAATGAAATTAATGATCATTCATCCGGGCGCAAAAGTCAGAGCCTTAATAACATTTCAAACATCTACTATTTATTAATTCCCCATAGCCATTTGATCGCCGAAGACAGTTATTACTTTTTAAGTTTCTCGTACATCCCCATACTACTTTGCTTCTGTACCATCAACATCCTGGCCCAAACTACCAACATAGTTCTCTTGGATTTTTGTAAAAGTTTCTGTAACTATTCCAACTACAACAGTGCCTTCTATAATAGAAAAAAAAGTGAAAGTTCTTAGTCCTCAAATATGTGAAGGAAGCATAGTAGTCTTAAGTTAGCTTCCCAAATGCCTGTAGAAATTATGGTAATTACTCAAATACACAACAAAGACATCTATCCACATTACATATTATCATTAACAATCACCAGCTCTGGTTTGATTAGAGTAAGTCGCTTGAGAAGTGGCAGAGAAAAGGGTAAATGACAAGCACTATTTCCATCTCGCTGCATCTTCTGCTCTGTCTCTGATCTTTCAAAACCAGAGTATCTGATATGACTTTTCTCAGTCAGTCTTTTCCAGATTATTCTAGGGTCATCTGAAAGCCTGGGAAAGTCTTGATGTGCTTCTCCAATACGGGTGAGAAAGTCTTTGGTATGAAGATGTTCATCTATTTTCTCTTGGAGTATAAATGACTCCAGTAAAGTCTTCTTTTGTTTCAGAAAGGCAGACAGGGCCAGCTCCGCTCTTTTCCTGTTACAATCGGGACACTGAGAAGATATGTGTTGCTTAGCTGCTGCCTCCTGTTTTGGCGTTGTCCTCATGTTTTTAAAGTAGATTCTGTTCAAAAGTTCATCGGGTACAGTACCACTTAAGACATCTCTCTCTGAAGCCTCTGCATCCAATCCAAGACGCAGCTTTTTATGTGTGCTGCTCGTCGTCTTCTTAGAATCCCCTCTACGATGAATTAAATTTATCTTCAGGGTGCAATAAGACTGCAGGGCATTCAATTCTTCATCGGATACCCGAGCGATTTCTGTTTGAAGTTTGGTGTCTGGTTGCTGCCGTTCAAAGTTAGAGTCTTTGCGCTTGAGGTAGTTGATCCATTTTGTACTCAACTTCTTTTCATAATTTTTGTAGTCCAAAAGCTCAGATTGTGTGTCTCCTTGTTCCAAGCTTGGAGTCTGCTTTTCCCTCTCCAGTTTGCTCCCAGAGTTCAGGGGCGAGGACTGCCGTCCTCCAGAGGAGCTGAATGAGCTGGAAGTCTGTACCTCACCAGTAAAGTTCTTCAAAGTCTCAGCCTCATCAGAAAGGTTTGCCAGAGCACTTTTGTCCGTTTGGGCCAATTCTGGGCAGATGGCCATCACAATGCATCAGGCTCGGCTCCTCATCTCCTTTGTCCAGGTTAAGACTGGCTCAGGAACCCGGCAGGAGCTGACCCCTCCGGGAATGGATCTCAAAGCCAGCTCTGCGGAGCTCATCTTCCGGAGACGCCTTCCCAGCTGCCTTGGCAACGCGGGCCGCTCATGCGCAGTGACTGGCCACCGTGCGGAGTCCCGCCTTTTCTTCTGCGCTCCCCAGCGCCCACTGCGCCTGCGCTGCTTGCAGTGGGTTGGCGATTTTGCCCTTTCTTCTGCACTCCTGCTTCTCTTTGGTGCTAAAGTCGAGTAGTCAAGGGAAAACCTTCCAAACTGTGTTTCCCAGGGGTCAGACAGGTGGCACACGTGTGTGAGACCAATAGAGTTAGGTGGCCTGTGACAAATCCGAACGTGTACGCCCGCCTAAATGCATCTAGATTTAAAAATCAAGCAAAACGCGCCGGACAAGATGCACAAGCAAAAACTTGTCTGCAGTGTTTATAGCCAAGAGACACCTCCTTATAAACCATGTCTTTGGGGAAAAGTCAAAATACAGAAACCATTCTGTAAGAAGTAGTGTTCTGTGCTCCAGCATTCTGACGACCTCGAAGTTTGGGCGGGGTCGGGGGATGGGGAGCAGGGGCGAGGGACGATCTGAATTTTCCAAATCAGTTTCTCTGGCATTTTGTCCACACAGGTCCCCTCTGGCTGGCATATCCACGCCGGTCCTCACTCTTAATATGGTTAATTTCTCCTCCGAGTCCCATTTCCTCAGGAAGGGCTTAATACCCCTGCCCTAAACTCTTTCCAGCATTTTTTTTTTTAATTATGTCCAAATATGTGATTGTATGAGTATCTGGTTATGAAGGCTGAAGGCAGAAGTCATCTCGGTGTTGCCGACTAGTATGTGCCCAGCAATCAGCAGACACATAGCAGGTGTTCAAGAAATCTCCGTTGAGTGAATGGCTTTGGAACAAATAAATCTTACCTTACACAAGCCCAGAGGATTTGGGGAAATAAGTACTATCAGCTCAGGGAAATCTAACTTTTTTTCTAACTGAATCTCCAAACTTAGGCTATTACTCAGGATATATTTTTTTATTAATGGGTTTATTTAAAAAACACAGTAGAGTTTTATTAATTATCGTGAGAAATTATAAAATGTTAACTCTAGAGATGGACTTTTCCTAGGTCATAATAGTTCTTGAGTCTAGGTCTTACTCAATGTCTAGGATAATTTTAAGACCCTAGACACCCTTCTTTCTCGGTTTTGTCTCTCTCTCTTTCTTCCTGTGTTTGTTGGGGACTGGGGGGTGTTATTCAGGTCTAGCCACATATATTCCCCAAATGTTCATTTTGGCAAAAAGTGAAAGTCAAATATTCAAAAAGCGTCTCTCAAGTATATGAGCCAGCTTTCTATTGAAGATAAGGAGACTCCAACTTCATTTATTCAACCCAAATTTTATTTTATCATATAATGGTAGTCTTTAAAAAAGAGGTAGCATATAATTTGTGAGTAATTCCAAGTAATTTCCAGTAGGGTTCAATATTTTCATTATTTATTATTTCAAATCTCTGCCTCGTTCTCTGAATATTTAGACATTCACATTTACATACTATTCATGTTTTATCTATATTTTATCCATAACATTGAACAAGGGAGCTATACTTAAAATAAAATCTATCTGTGTCTTCTAACATGCCAAATGTCTGGGGTAATCTGTCTTTTTTATAATAGTGTCTTAAATTTCTCTTGATTTTTAAAAATAACTTTATCCTAGAAGGAGATATATGTGGGTGGGAAATTCTATAATTAATTTCCTTGTAATATTCAGCATGACCCAGTGGACAGTTTCACATTCTAGTAAGTGTGTTATCTAAGGAAGAAAGTATCTCAACAGTACTATATTTATCAATTTTAAACAAATACGAAGAGTAATAGTTTTCCTTTGGAGATCCTAAGCTTCTTGCCGTCTTTCAGGGGCTGCTGGGAATGTCAAAATCCTTTAGGGACCAAGCTGTGGCTGAAGACTACTTGTGGTGGGGATTGGGAGATATGAGGAATAGAAGAGAGAGTCAAATCAGGCTCTCTTGGCCTAACCTTACTATGCCCCTCCTGTTACTCTTCTGCTAGTTGCTTTCTCTTCTTCGTAGTTTCTACCGGAGAGCAGGGCCAAGGCTCTTCTTCCAGCTTTTTCCTTAATGATCAAGAATGCTTTGCAACTATAAGGCCAACCCCAGGAAGAAGAAGTCAAAACAAATTCGTGATTCCCCTTCTCTCTTGCTTTCCTTTCCTATGGAGGGAGAAAAGCAAGCTTTCAGCATCTGTCACTCTGGCAAGCAATTCTCCTCCCAGATATCGTAACCGTTTCCTGGATGAGTTGGCATTTGGCAGGTACCTCTTCCGTGTGGTGTGCAGGGTACAAAGTGGGAATCTAGTTTAAGCATAAGAGAGACTGTGATGACAGAGCCTTCAAAAATATTCTACCCTTTACATCAATTTCTCAAGTAACGCTGTGCTTGGTTCTGTAGATCCAGCAAGATGAAATGTTTAGCTGTTCTCCTAGGGGACCAAGTTGAATGTGACAAGAATCTCACTGTAAGGGCCATTTTTTTGAGGAAAACAATCTTGTATCACTCAAGATGAAAAATGACTTTATTTATAGTTGTTTAATATTTTTTTGTGGTTCAATTGTTGTTCTTTATCTTTAAAATGTTTTTACCTCACAATTATCTCAATCTTTCTATTCTGTTTTCTGCATCTTTGGTGTTTTTATCATTTTTTCTGAAATTCATTAATTGCCTTGTGAATAGCTGCATTCTACTTTAATAGCTAATTTTTGCAAAAGTAATAATATAGGTTTACTGCAGATTTTTAAAAAAGAAAATGATAAGCCACAAATACTGATTTTAAGCAAAAGCTACCTATATTCTGACTTCCCAGAGATAATTACTATAAACATCGATAACGTGTTGTAATATTTTTCTTGAATTTCTTAATTAAAATCTAGATTATATTGAATTTTGGTTTTATGAACAGTTTTTTCCCAGTTAGTAATAAAATGAACCTTTCCATTCATTGTAAAAATTATTTTCAACATAATTTTAAAGGCGGTTTTGCATTATTTGATTCATTTAACAAATACATTCAGACACAAGGTATTTCTAGTTTTTTGCTATGAAAAATTATTCCTTTAGCTAAATCTTTATATACATTTGTAGCTATAAGTTTAGGATAAATTCCAGAAGTCATAATTTGTGGGTCAAAATGTATGCACATTTTTAATGCTTTTGAGATCTGTTTCTCCTATATAGATTAAATTGACAGATCCTTCAAAAATATTCTACCCTTTACACCAATTTTGCAAGTGCCACTGTGCAAGGTTCTGTGAATCAAGCAAGATGAAATGTTTAGCTCTTCTCCTAACAGACTCAGTTAAAGATGCCAGGAATCTCTCTGTGAGGAGCTGATTCTTTCTGGAGGAAAGAATCTTACATCACTCATGATTTTTAAAAAATTATTTTAATTTATAGTTTCTGTACATCATTTTTTCTACGATATAATGTTATTTTGTCCATAAATACTTCGTTTTGTATCTCTTACAAGTTAGGCCTTTTTAAAAACAGCCAAATTATGATCACATCTAGCACATAACGATAAATCCTTAACATCATCTAATAATTATTCTGTGTTCAAATTTATCTGACTGCCTCAAGAATGGCTTTTTCCATGTTGAAGTGTTAGAATCAGGATCCAAACAAGGTCCACTGACTGCATTTGGCTAATGTAGTCCTCAAAGGTTTTACTTCCTAACAGTTCCAAAGTACAAATAATTTTTATAAATGAAAAGGTAAAAAGGAGCAGGAAGAGAAGTTTAGTTTTCTTCTCTGTTCTTGCCATTACATTCCCTATAGATAATCATAATTTTAGAGTTTTTGATTTATCTTTCAAAAATGTTTTGAAAATATAAATACATCTGTTATACATATGTCTTCCTCTTTTCTTATAAAAACAAATTGACATACTCTACACATTCCTTTATAGCATTTGTCTTTTTTTCTTAAAAATATATTCTAGATACCACTTTACAACAGCATATAGACATCATTCTCATTTGTTTCTAAGATGCATAGTATTTCATTGTAGAAATGTAATGTATTTTATTCGCACATTTTGATGGGCATTTTGCTATTATAAGAAATCAAAATTTGCTTTATATCTGTGGAGATATATTTTCAAGATGAATTTTAGGAGTGAGATTACTATATCAAAAGATGAAGACATATGTAGTTTTCCACTTACTTCCAAATCCCCCTCCATAGGCAGTACACATATTACATTTCTGCCAGCAATGTATGGGAGCATCTGTTCCCAAAAGCCTGGCCAGCAGGGTATGTTCTCAAACGTATGGGTTCTTGCCAATCTAAAGGATAAGAAATGATATCTCAGCGTAATTTTAAACTGAATTCCTCTTATCAGCAGTAAGAATGAACACCATTTCATGTGTATAAAGGCCACGTACATTTCTTTTTATGTGTACCGCATATTCTTTTACCTATTTTTATATAAATTTTGTTTTTTTCTTTTCAATTCTCAAGAATCACTTCATATGTTGGAAATATTATTTATTTGTCTGTGACTTGCTTCCAAATGGCTCTTCTCAGTTTGTCTATTTGTCTATGCTGTGTTTTGCCATGTGAAAGCTTGATTTTTCTCTCATATATCAAATTTATCAAACTTTTTCCTCCTTGCCCTTGGATTGTTTACACTAGCTTTTATTTTATTTTGCTAAAGTTATTTTTTATTTAAATTGACCCAATTATTTTTTTAGTGTAGAGCTCTGTGAATTTTAACACATATATAGGTTCTGTAACCACCACCAAAATCAAGGTGCAGAATCCCATTTCATCTCCTTTGTTGGCACACCCTCAACCTATCTATAACTCCTGTCTCTAGTACTTTTTCTATTGATTTTTTTCCTATGGTTTTCCAAATATATAATCATTTTATCAATAAGTTAAGATAGCCTCTTGCTTTCTAATTTTTATGTCAGTAATTGCTTTGTCTTTGATATCTAATTTCTTTGACTAATACCTCCAACACATTTTGAACTAGTAGTAGAGTTAATAACCTTACCCATTTTTCAAATTGGATATTTATCTTTGTCTTGGATTTATGAAACATATATACAATTTATCATAGTTCTGAAATGTTTTGAACTTAAAAATTCAAGCAGTCAGAATTACCCGCATGATATAAAATTGTCCTGTAAACTGCTATTATTGCAAAGCTCTGGTATGTAGATAAGCAGGTAAATGAATAGACAGATGAAGAAATAAATTAATAAAGAACAAACTTTCCAATTAAAGATTTTAAATAAATTTGCCATCTATGTTCCTTCAATATTGCCAGAATATTATTCACTTTACCCAGTTTCGCATTAAAAAAAGTAAGTTTAACCAAAATTAAATCCTGCACATGTAGTGGGTTTTCATTTTTAAATAATTTCTACTTTAGGACGATGAAGCAGGAGGATCTTTAAGAATAGGAGTTCAAGACCAGCCTGGGCAACACAGCAAGACCCCTTCCCAGACTTGCTTCTACAAAATGAAAAACTTAGCCAGGTGTGGCTGTAGTTGCACCAGGTGTGGCTGTAGTTGCATAGCTGTAGTTGCTTAGCCAGGTGTGCACCTCTAGTGCTAGCTACTGAGGAGGCTAAGCCAGGAGGATTGCTGGTCCGAAGTACAAGGCTGCAGTGAGCTATGATTGCACCAGTGCACTCCAGCCTGGGTGACAGACAGAGCAATATTTCTGTCTCAAAAAAAAAAAAAAAAAAAAAAAACAAGGAAAAACACTTTAAACATACAATAATTATCTAAATGTTAGACAAATTGATTTTTGTGTAGCTGTTGAAATATGAACTAGCAGAGTTTGAGCCTAGACATTCCAAATGTCCCCATTTTAACCAACAATTTTTTAATTAAAAAATATATATAATCTCAGTGATCTTTTTGTAAAGGATATTATCACTGAAATCAAGGCATCCGTAGGGTTGTTTCCTTCTGAGGATTGTGAGGACAGAATCTGTTCCAGGCCTCTCTCCTTGACTGGTAGATGACTGTCTTCATGGTCTCTCATGTGCTGATGGATTCGGTTTGCCAGTATTTTATTGAGGATTTTTGCATCAATGTTCATCAAGGATATTGGTCTGAAATTCTCTTTTTTGGTTGTGTCTCTGCCAGGCTTTGGTATCAGAAGAATGCTGGCCTCATAAAATGTGTTAGGGAGGATTCCCTCTTTTTCTATCAATTGGAATAGTTTCAGAAGGAATGGTACCAGTTTCTCCTTGTACCTCTGGTAGAATTCAGCTGTGAATCCATCTGGTCCTGGACTCTTTTTGGTTGGTAAGCTATTGATTATGGCCACAATTTCAGAGCCTGTTATTGGTCTATTCAGAGATTCAACTTCTTCCTGGTTTAGTCTTGGGAGGGTGTATTTGTCGAGGAATTTATCCATGTCTTCTAGATTTTCTAGTTTATTTGCGTAGAAGTGTTTGTAGTATTCTCTGATGGTAGATTGTATTTCTGTGGGATCAGTGGTGATATCCCCTTTTTCATTTTTTATTGTGTCTATTTGATTCTTCTCTCTTTTCTTCTTCGTTAGTCTTGCTAGTGGTCTATCAATTTTGTTGATCTTTTCAAAAAACCAGCTCCTGGATTCATTAATTTTTTGAAGGGTCTTTTGTGTCTCTATTTCCTTCAGTTCTGCTCTGATTTTAGTTATTTCTTGTCTTCTGCTAGCTTTTGAATGTGTTTGCTCTTGCTTTTCTAGTTCTTTTAATTGTGATGTTAGGGCATCAATTTTGGATCTTTCCTGCTTTCTCTTGTGGGCATTTAGTGCTATAAATTTCCCTCTACACACTGCTTTGAATGTGTCCCAGAGATTCTGGTATGTCGTGTCTTTGTTCTCGTTGGTTTCACAGAACATCTTCATTTCTGCCTTCATTTCGTTATGTACCCAGTAGTCATTCAGGAGCAGGTTGTTCAGTTTCCATGTAGTTGAGCGATTTTGAGTGAGTTTCTTAATCCTGAGTTGTAGTTTGATTGCACTGTGGTCTGAGAGACAGTTTGTTATAATTTCTGTTCTTTTACATTTGCTGAGGAGTGCTTTACTTCCAACTATGTGGTCAATTTTGGAATAGGTGTGCTGTGGTGCTGAAAAAAATGTATATTCTGTTGATTTGGGGTGGAGAGTTCTGTAGATGTCTATTAGGTCTGCTTGGTGCAGAGCTGAGTTCAATTCCTGGGTATCCTTGTTAACTTTCTGTCTCGTTGATCTGTCTAATGTTGACAGTGAGGTGTTAAAATCTCCCATTATTATTGTGTGGGAGTTTAAGTCTCTTTGTAGGTCACTCAGGACTTGCTTTATGAATCTGGGTGCTCCTGTGTTGGGTGCATATATATTTAGGATAGTTAGCTCTTCTTGTTGGAGAATGCCACAAAGATACTCCTTGAGAAGAGCAACTCCAAGACACATAATTGTCAGATTCACCAAAGTGGAAATGAAGGAAAAAATGTTAAGGGCGGCCAGAGGGAAAGGTCGGGTTACCCACAAAGGGAAGCCCATCAGACTAACAGCTGATCTCTCGGCAGAAACTCTACAAGCCAGAAGAGAGTGGCGGCCAATATTCAACATTCTTAAAGAAAAGAATTTTCAACCCAGAATCTCATATCCAGCCAAATTAAGCTTCATAAGTCAAGGAGAAATAAAATACTTTACAGACAAGCAAACGCTGAGTGATTTTGTCACCACCAGGCCTGCCCTAAAAGAGCTCCTGAAGGAAGCACTAAACATGGAAAGGAACAACCGGTACTAGCCACTGCAAAATCATGCCAAATTGTAAAGACCATCGAGGCTAGGAAGAAACTGCATCAACTAACGAGCAAAATAACCAACTAACATCATAATGACAGGATCAGATTCACACATAACAATATGAACTTTAAATGTAAATGGGCTAAATGCTCCAATTAAAAGACACAGACTGGCAAATTGGAGAAGGAGTCAAGACCCGTCAGTGTGCTGTATTCAGGAAACCCATCTCACTTGCAGAGACACACATAGACTCAAAATACAGGGATGGAGGACGATCTACCAAGAAAATGGAAAACACAAAAAGGCAGAGGTTGCAATCCTAGTCTCTGATAGAATAGACTTTAAAACAACAAAGATCAAAAGAGACAAAGAAGGCCATTACATAACGGTAAAGGGATCAATTCAACAAGAAGAGCTAACTATTTCAGGATTTTCAAATGTTTTTAAGAGTTAGGCAATTATTTCCTACTATTCCATCTGACTATCCAGTAAAATTCAAAACAAATGTAGGTTCTACATTACTCAGTTATATTCAAAATGAATATGCCCAATATATTTAAGTGTAGCAATGCAACTTAACAACAAATAATGTTAAATATGAATTTGAATTGTATGATCTCTTTTGCTACTTTGTCTTGGAAATTGTATGATAACAACATAATATCTAGGTTTTCTGACACTAGCCCAATAGATAGCTGCCTTATTTACATTCTCTTTATTGTAGTTCAATTTCAGAATGGTTCTGGGCATCTTTATGCAATTTTATAAAGTTAAGTCCCTCAACCTTTGGGCAATACTATTGAACACTGACCTTGGAATCTAGGAAATGCATATAAATGAGATTCTAAATATAATGTGTTTCCTTTCATACCACAGATGATACATAAAATGAACACAGAAATGTGCCATTAATTTGAATCTGAGTTACACACTTTTGTGTTTTCCTTGGGTAGAAGGGTCCGTGATTACAGATGACAGAATTGAAATTCACAATCATTTTCCTGAAACCTACTACATAGAATTATTTTTCCACTACTCAACATCTTTGCAAAGCATTTTATTGTATTTTTCTACTTACAATGTAAGCTTTTGCTGTAAAATGAATATTAATATAATTACATAGTGTTGAATGACACGGAAATTGCAAATTATTTTATTTGAGATGAATCTTTCAGTGAAACCATTTTATTAAAGTGTTCAAAGTAAGCATAAAAATATCACCCTGCCCTGGAAAAGACAGCTAATGTCATAAATGGAGCTCACAGGCTAAACTCATTTTATCTCCTTATTTTAGATAGGCATTTTCCAAAAACAAACTATGTCACTGAAGAATGCAAGACTGTTTCTTTAGAGCCTTCCATGCTTAACTTGAAAGCTGTCAACCCAGGAGGCTGAAACAGAGCAAGATTATGAATCCTGAGTGAATGGCTCATTCTTTGCGCCCATGCTTTAGCTGCATGCTGCCATGTGGTACAAGGCTGAGAGGTATGCACTATGATAGCTAATGAAGCACTTCCTTTATATCGCACTGACCAGAACTCTTATTTGAAGCCCATATATTATGCCACTGAAACCTCACAATGTTAGCTTTTGTTCTGGCTAGCAGAGGCAGTTGCTTGTCCTTTCTGTAGCTAAATTTCATGCACCAAAGTTGTTAGACCCTTTACTAATATGTGTAGGTCTAAGACATAAAACCAGCTTCTGCTATGTTTGCAAGAATGTTTTGCTTTGTTTTGTCTGCCTTTTCAATGACAGCATCCCCTAAAGCCAATCATTTGTGACTTTAAGGCCTTTGAGAGATAAAAGGCTTGAAGTAAAAGTCATTGGCCCTCCCTGAAGTCACTCATCTATGTCAAATATAGTGATACAATTTACATTCTAAGAACAGAGATTGAGAAGAAACTTAATTTAGGATGAAAAGAATGGCATCAGACAGACCAAAATTAATTACACTGTGTAATCCTTAGTGTAACTGAGAAATATTCAGTGTGACCCATTTGTTATATTTAAACATATTATTATCATAAGGTATTATGTGATTAGGGCCTCCTTTCCTGGGCTATAGTTAGATTTTGTATCTCGTTGCATGCTTTGAGAAAGTGACCTAAAGAACAATATATAGTGATTGTCATAACAATCTATGAAATATAGGCTTTGGTTAACCTAAATGCAAATAAGAAATATTTAAAAGTTCCTCAAAGCCTATACATTTTTAAATGAAAAAATTATGAACCACTTTCTCAAACTTGAGGTGTATCAAGTCCTTCAGGGAGTCCTCCATGGTTCCTTCCTCTCACTGACCACATCCCATCAGTCACAAAATACCATAAGTACACATCCCAGAACTGGCGGCTTCTCTTCAATCCTTTCTCCAAGCCCTTGGTATAAGTAGCCACCGTTTTTCATTGTGTGAAAGTTGATTGTACAAATTGGGTCATTCTGTAATATTCAGCTAAATCAGAATAGATGAATCAGGGAGAAAGCACTCAGGACATACAGCACCTGCTCCAAGAACTAAATCTTCCACAAGCCCCGCTGCTGAAACTGCCTATTGGAACCTGAAACCAGTTTTTCTCTCATCGCTACTGAAACAACCTGCTGTGAGTCTAAGGCCAGTTTTACCCACCACTGTCACTCATGGATCAGAGCTTACCAGCTCCCCAGAATTTTACTAGTGCCATTGAACTTTCCGGAAAAACAATATGTAACATTTTTCGTTTTTAGAAAACCTCCAACCTTCTCCTTGTTCTTCGGACGTACCGAAGATCATCTGGTTTGTGTGTATGCCCCGAGTTGCAATTCTTGCTTCCCAAATAAAATTCAGAGATTTGTCTCTAGATTGCATTTAACTTAGACACCTGGATCTAACACACCTGTTATTTTAGCTTGTTTTCAGACTGCTATAAAGAGATACCCAAGACCGGGTAATTTTAAAGCAAAGAAGTTTAATTGACTCACAGTTCCACCTGGCTGGGGAGGCCTCAGGAAACTTACAATCATGGCAGAAGGTGAAGGGATAACGGGCACCTTCTTCACAACGTGACAGGAGGGAGTAAGTGCAAGAACGAGGAACTGCCACACTTTAAAACCATGAGGTCTGCTGAGAACTCACTATCATAAGAACAGCAAGGGGAAAACCACCCCCATGATCCAATCACGTCCACCTGGAACCTCCCTTGACACATGGGGATTACAATTCAAGATGAGATTTGGGTGGGGACAAAGAGCCAAACCATATCACCTGCCTTAGGGCTGGCCTCACAACCTCCAGACTCTTCTTATATCCTTTACTTACTTTCTTCCACTCAACCTGTTTTCCAAACAATTACCCGGACTGTAACCACAATGAACCACAGCTGAGACACTGGCCCTTACCTGTTCCATGTCTGTTGCTGCATCTCACCGTTTGGTCTTGTTAGAAACAATTAACTAGTGTGGGTTGGCTTTTTCAGGCCACAAATTTTAAAAAAGTGAAATATTCAGGATAACACAGTTACTAAAGTTTTTATGTAAAAGCATTTGAGGAAGAAGGAAAGAGGAAAATGATTAAGCCACTGAAATTCCCTAGAAATAGAATAACATTCAGAGTTCCCCAGCAGCTTTCCTCTGTCTCATACTCAGTTATCCTCGCTGACTTCTCACCCTTCAGACCCCTGAATATGCATACAACAATTACTACATTATAAATAACTTCACAGTTGTGTAATAAATTGCTTACTGTCTGTCATAACTGATAGACTTTCAGCCCCACCAGGGCTGGAAAAAGTCTGTATTCTCCACTAAGCTATGTGTCTTGCATGTATCAGACTGTCAGTAAATTGTGAAAATAATAAACGAATTAAATAATGGATTTGATAGTCTAGCAACAGATCTGGCCACTCGGCAGCGTCTCTGAGAACATCCACTTTAGAGATAGGCATATGTTTTTCCCACTTTCGCACTGTGTATCACTGTGATGCAGGTCCTTAAAGCAGTTGACCAGCTAGGTCTCATGCAGAAAAGAGCAGTCCTGTCAGGCGCCCAGCCTATATCTGTATCAGGTCCTACTACTTGGTACATAGTCTGTCCTGAGAAGCCGCATCATTTAGTCCATGCTTATGACCTCTGCCCAGAGTCTCTTGAAAAGGAGACTGCAGGAAGCAGGCATCATGAAGGAGTCTTCAGAAGAGGCAGTGTACCAGGAAGCCACCTTGTCTGGACCCTCTACAGGGTATTCAAATTTTGCTATACATTAGAATCACTTTTCAAAACCCCAGTGGCCAGGTGAATCCCATTATGTTTTAAATCAGAATTTTTGGAAGTCAGATGCAGACATCAATATTTTCTAGTATTACCAGGTGATTCCAGCATGTAGCCAAGTTATAGATGCCACACTCTAGGATTTTGTGACCAGTGCTCTAGGACCAGGGACATTGGCATCTCCTGGGAGTGTTTTAGGAGGGCAAAATCATAGCTCTGTCCAAGATCTATGAAATCAGAATTTGCATCATAAAGCAAATCCCTTGTGTAGAGTTGTTTGAGCTCCTTACACATTCAGATAATCAATCCTCATTGGTTGCTGTGCATGTTGAGGTGTGAGAAGCACTGCCCTAGCACAGAGAGCAGTATCACACCATTAACTCACTCCTGGCCATTTTCCTTCTCTTTTGTCCTTCTCTCTTCCATCTGTCTCTTCAGTCTATATACCAGCCATCTAGAACTCCACTTACCTGGAATGCCATCTCTTTCTTTCTTAGTAAAGTGCTTTTAATATTACAAAACCTTTAAACATTTAGAAAGTTCAGGGGAAAATGTGATAAAAACCTATGTATGTACCATTAATATGTAACAAAAACAAACTATCATTGAGTCCTTTCTTATTTAAAAAAAAAAAAAATGCTACAAGGCCAGGCCCGGTGGCTCATGCCTGTAATCCTAGCACTTTGGGAGGCCAAGGGGAGAGGATCACTTGAGACCAGGAGTTTGAGATCAGCCTGGCCAACATGGTGAAATCCTGTCTCTACTAAAAATACAAAAAAAAAAAAAAAAATAGCTGGGCATGGTGGTGGGCACCTGTAGTCCCAGCTACTTGGGAGGCAGAGGCAGGAGAATCGCTTGAACCCAGGAGGAGGAGGTTGCAGTGAGCCAAGATCATGCCACTGTCCTCCAGCCTGGGTAACAGAGTGAGACTCCGTCTCAAAAAAAATAAAAAATTAAAAAAAATTAAAAAGCTACAAACATATAACGAAAGCCACCTATTCATTTCTATCTAATTTCACTCTGTTCCTCCACAAATGTGTCCGTTATCCTGAAGTTGCTACGGCTATCTTGTCTTTCCCACCATTTTTTTTTTCCATTTGAAATACCTTATTTAAAAAAAATACAAGAAAGCCTGTCCTCATGGAGCTTATATTCTGGTGTGTGCGCAGAAAACAAGCACAATGAGTAAGTAATTTACACTAGAAGATGGTACGTAATATGTAGAAAAATAAGCAGCAGAGAGTTCAATGGAGTTCTGAGGAGCATTGTCATTTTAAATTCAGTGGTCAAGGAAGGCGTGTCTGAAGAGTTTATATTTAAACAAAGGAGTGAAGGAAGTAAGGGAATGAATTGTGAGGTTATTGAACAAAAGTGTTACAGACTGAGAGAACAGCCAATGAGAAGAACAAGTGTTACGAGACTGAGAGAACAGAAAGAGACGTGCTTGACATGTTTAAAGAAAAGCAAAGATGCTTTGTGGGCGGGAGCAGATTAATGGAACTGGAGGTTAATAGCAGAGAATGAGTGAAAACCCAGTCATGAAGGGCCTTGCAGGCAGTTGTGAGAGCTTTGGAGTTTTCTTTGAATAAAGTCAATAACTATTAGAATATGTGAGCAGACATCTTAACAGATATCTCTGGCTGCTGTGATAGACTTCAGATTGTGAGTGGGGAGGTGGAACGAGAATCAGAGCATAAAGGCAGAAGCAAACGTCCAAGCAAGAGATCAGGTTGTTGAACCAGACTGGTAGCAGTAGAGGTGGTGAGAAAGGACCATATTTCAGAGACATTTTGAAGTTTCAGGTTGAAAAATTTCTTAGAGGGATTGGGAATGAGGTGTGAAAAAGAGAAAAGTTAAGGATGAGAAACAGAAAGGATTGAGTCATCGTGAGTGGAAATAGAAAACAATTCAAGAAAAACAGTTGGAGGGAAAAGCTGGAAGTGTACCTTTTGGAAATTTTACCTCTGAGATGGCTTTTAAACACTGAAGTGGAGATGTAAAACAGGTATTTCAGTATGTAAGTCTGAGACCAAGGGGAGGAACATGGAAGGCACTACAGGAGTTTCAAAGTGATGAGCATATAGCCAGATGCAGTGGCTCACGCCTGTAATCCCAGCACTCTGGGAGGCCGAGGCAGGCGGATCACTTGAGGTCAGAAGTTCGAGACCAGCCTGCCAACATGGCGAAACCCCATCGCTACTAAAAAAAGTAAAAAAAAATTAGCAGGGTGTGCTGGCGGGAGCCTGTAATCCCAGCTACTCGAGAGGTTGAGGCAGGAGAATGGCGTGAACCTGGGAGGCAGAGGTTGCAGTGAGCGGAGATTGTGCCATTACACTCCAGCCTGGGCCACAGAGTGAGACTCTGTCTCAAAAAAACAAAACAAAACAAACAAACAAAAAGTGATGAGCATATAGCCATGGGAGGAAATGACGAGAGAAGTGTTTACAGATTATTAGAAAAACAAGAAGCCCCGCATACTAACATCAAGGGGGCAGGGATATTAGAAAGATCCAGCAAAGGGCACAGACAAAGAGTAGCAAGGGAGACATAAGAAAAATATTTTGAAGAGAAGGAAGTGTTCAAATACGTCAAATGTCCTCAAGTAAGATAAGAGCTAAGAATTAACTATTAGAATTTTTAATGCAGAGGACTTGGGTGACCTTGACAAGAATCGTTTTGAAGGTGTAGGGATCAAAGACTGATGGGCATTTGTTCTATAGAGAATCAGAAGAGAGAAAATGGAGACAATAAGTGTAGAGAACTCTTTTAAAAATTTTGCCACGAAGGGGGACAGAAAAATGGAGAGGCTGGGAGCAGTGGCTCATGCCTGTAATCCCAGCACTTAGGGAGGCTGAGGTGAGAAGACTGTCAGAGCCCAGGAGTTTGAGACCAGTTTGGGCAACATAGTGAGACTCTGTCTCTACAATTTTATTTTTAATTTAAAAATTAAGTACCAGGAAGAAAATGGAAAAATAGCTGGAGAAGCAAATGTAGTCAAGAGAGGATTGTGTTTAATATAAGAAAAAACATTATGCTGATATGCTGATGAGAAACTCAATGAAATGAAGATGAAATAGGATGAAAAATACAGAAGTGATACTCTACAACACATGAGAGAGAAGGATATAGTACACGCATGCAGAAACTGGCCTTATATAGTAGCACAGAAAGTTCATCTAAAATAGTAAGAAGAAAGGTGATATATATGTACATGACAGCTGATAGGTATTCAATTCGTCAATATAATGACTTATAAATGTTACTTTATTGATAATTAGTAATCAATAGCACACTAGTGACCAATGCTATCAAGGTTTAGGTGTGTTTGCAGTCTGTGTGTGTTGATAACTATTGCATTAATGAAACTAATATTTTGTAAGCTGAAGTTACAAGCTTTTAGTATAATATTCCTATTCCTAATCTGTGATTAACCAATGAAAGCTAAATTTCTTCAAAACATACTGCTTTTCCATAAAATTAAATAATTTCTTCTAATGTACCAAATAAGAAGCTTCATTGTGAAATACATATTAATGCTCTCTAGAAAAGATTTAGTTTATGTGTTTTCTCTGTGATCATTTTCTTTCACTTAGACTTTGTACTTTCTTTTAATATAGCAAGGACAAAAAACCAAACACCGCATGTTCTCACTCATAGGTGGGAATTGAACAATGAGAACACATGGACACAGGAAGGGGAACATCACACACCAGGGCCTGTTATGGGGTGGGGGGAGGGAGGAGGGATAGCATTTGGAGATATACCTAATGTTAAATGACAAGTTACTGGGTGCAGCACACAAAAATGGCACAGGTATACATATGTAACTAACCTGAAAGTTGTGCACATGTACCCTAAAACTTAAAAGTATAATAAAAAAGAGAGAATACAATACATGTCAGTTTTTCAAAAATTAAAAAATAAAAAGTTCAAACTCATTTTCTTGCATTTTTAAAATATGACAAAACCCTTTAAAAAACATTTTCCTGTAGTAATTTTGTTGTTGCTTTTCTCTTATCCCATTGTTAATATTCTCAGAAATTAATACTCTATGAACACATTTCTAGTACATAGAATAGAACAGTGGTCTTTAATTAGTCATTTATATAACTGCCCAACAGAACTTTGGAAAAATATATATTCACTCATACGTTTTTAAGCCTGTGGCTGATACTTCTATCATAAGATTAAATAGTTGTGGATGATATAATTTCTAGTTTTTTATTGTATGTATGTTTTGATTTATTTTCATCGAAATATTGAATCTGAAAATTTAGATTATTCAATTTATTAAAACTTTGTCCATAAATAATTTACTGGCAAATCCAATCTTCATTATTAACCAATCAGTCAGATCCAATAAACATGCTAATACGCTTCCTTTACAATTATTTCACTTCCAAGTTCTACCTTGGAATACCTAGACAGGTATATACATATAAAAATAAATATACAACTCTAGACAGGTATATATATATAAATATATATGCACCTCTAGACAGGTGTGTGTAAATATATATATAAATATATATACATCTCTAGACAGGTATATATATGTACCTCTAGAAAGATATATCTGTATATACATAGATATATAGATATATACATCCCTAGACAGGTATATATATATATATATACACACACACACACACACCTGTCTAGAGGTACATATATACCTATATACTGTCTAGGGGTGTGTGTGTATATATATATGTCTATAGGTATATATATATCTGTCTATAGGTATATATATATATCTGTCTATAGGTATATATATATACTTGTCTAGAGGTACATATATGTACCTGTCATACACATATATACCTGTCTAGATATATACCTAGATATAGATACACATGTTTGATAGATATAGATACACATGTTCGATATAGATACATATGTTTGATAGATATATATGTTTGCCTTGCCAAAAGTTTTTCATCTAGATAAAATAAGATGTCTCACCTTCAATCATTTCATACTGAACCTCTCTTTGATTTGTTCTCAAAGGACCTTAATATGCCTTATATAGCACTCCAGAAGTTTTACAGTTGAGAGCAATGCACCTTAGTAACACCGCAGATGAATGAGAGATTATTTGTTAAGTGAGGAAAATGCTGTTGTGAAAGACGTTGGGGGGAAAGAGAGAGTAATCCTTTTCCCATGATCAACCCATAGACTTGTTCTTAGGCAAATTAATTTTAGGAAACAGAGATATGGAAATTCAAAATCAAAATTCCAAATCTAGAACTAGATCCCTTAAAACTATCTGAACCCACATATATCTGGAAAATGTTTATGTGCTCCCAGAGATATGTGTGCACATATTGAAGACTGCGATTTAGAACAATGCGTGCTAGATTGAACATCTAAAAGCTACATTCTTTGTTTTGGCTGACTACAACTGACTTTTGTGTGTAAATCATTTAACTCACCAAGTATTAATTATAGTTTTGCAAAGTAAGCGATTTTGGCTAAGGTAATATTTTCCAAAGAGTTTTCAAATGAATATTCCTCACAAAGTGTTCTTTGAAAAAAAAAAGTGTGTGTGTGTGTGTCTGTGTGTGTGTTTAAAGAAATCTGGGGAGTGCTGTTAAATGTGCTTTTTGTGGAAAGTAAAGTACACATTGGTAAATTCACTGAGAATTCTTGCAGGAGAAAAACATATTTAACTTCATTTAACCCATTGATTCCTAGGCTATTTGACCATACATGATTATTCTTTTTGTGTCATAGCTAATAGCACCATTAAGGGCTACTGTTCTAAGGAAGATACTTCAAGAATCTGAGCCAGAGTTGTCTGAGACTCTTTCTAGCCATATAGCTCCGTGATTTAATATGGAACAAGTAGCTTGATTCCAGTAGTAACTGCAGTCACTGGTCTTCTTAAATGATTCATCCATTCAATAGTGTTTAAGCTTTAATTGAAGATAACAAGCTGCTCTGGAAAGAGCTAAAATAACGTACATAATGATATTTTGTTTTAAGATACTATTATTTTATTTCTTTTCTATTTATACAAAATGCTCCTACAGGAAACCTCCATATGCCTCCATATATATTTCCTTACCATGGGGTATGAGTGACACTTAACTTCCTTTTTACTTTTAAAATTCAAATTGCCTATAAATAGCTCAAGAAGACCATACAAAAATTCTGTATTAGTGTTCTCACATTGCTACAAAGATATTATTAAGACTGGGTAATTCATAAAGAAGAGAAGTACAATTGACTCACAGTTCCTCATGGCTGGAGAGGCCTCAGGAAACTTAAAATTATGACAGAAGACAAAGGGGAAGCAAGGACCTTCTTCACATGGGAGCAGGGGACAGAAGGGCAGTGTGAGCAGAGAAAAAAACTGCCATTTTTAAACCCATCAGATCTTTCGAGACTCTCTCCCTATCACAAGCACAGCATGGGGGAACTGCCCCCCTAATCCAATCACCTCCCCTCAGGTTTCTCCCTTGACGCATGAGCATTACATTTCAAGATGAGATTTGGGTGGGGACACAGAGCCAAACCATGTCAATGTCTCTCTAACCTATTGTCAGGATAGTTGCCTGTTTCTCAGACTAGAGTCTGGGAGTCTCAGGGATGAAGATACTTCACTGGTTTCTTCAATTTCAGTACCTGCCTTGCACATATAAGCACAACAAATATTTCCTAAATGAATTTAACGGTTTCTGCCTACTCACACGTACTTTGTAAACAAGCCAGAGAGCCACTTTTGAAAACAATGGAAAGGATACAAATAAAGGAGAACATGTTGCTAGACCATCTCTTTAAGCTCTAGAATTTCCATGTGATCCTTGAAAATCCAAATGCATGACATGCCTGAGCCACTTTTGTCTTTTTTGGCAGTAACACCCTCAGAGTTCTTCTGGTGATTAGTTTAGCAGGACCTTCCAATTCTGAAGCTAGGCAGACCTATTTCAATCAACCTGTTCTTTTCCAGATGTTTTTTCTACCACATCCTTTAACAGGGTTTAAAAATTTAATTCCTCTGCTGTTTAATGTATCAGCTTTTTTTGGATTCATTGTGTCACATACATGAGTTATGTTATGTGTGTTAGTTACACAGCAATGTTTCTGTGTCATCTCACTGGGGTATTTCATGAAAATGTGGAAGCACAGATGGTGAAAATGTAATTGGAGGGTTGAAGCAGTTAAATTTGCTTACCTCATCTAGTGCTTTATAGAGTGTTTTGAAATACTTTTCAACTCAAATGGAAGTGCTTTCTAATACAGTTTGTAGTTTTCCTTGGGATAATGAGCTCCTAAAGAAAATACTTTTTTTAAAGTATTAAGTTTCTCTTCATACAATTGTTTTACTTGCCATTTAGTGATTTCTTCTATTACTCATGGACTTATCACCTCACTGAGACTGATTATTCAGCAGTGAATACTGCCTCCTGACTTGAGCAACCTGACTTAAAGTAATTTCTACTTAAGATGTTATTTCCTTCCTGTGTTTTCACTGCTAATGTTTGCCAGCCCCAGAGTAAGAAAATAAGTCATCTTTAGGTGGAGACTCATTTCCCGACGTTTAATACAGTCGGTCAGTTATGGCTAAATGTAATGGAAGGAAAAATGTTTGAAAATAAGATAAATGTCTTATATTTTATACATTGAGGGGACAAAGTACAAAAGAGAGAAGAATCTTTTCACTGAAATTCAGTAATTATAATTGATCTTCCACTGAATTCATGCCAACATTTTTCTGGAGCCCAGAAAAGTATTTTCTAAAAAGAGAAATTCTGTTGTCAGAAATGTAAGTGATCTTCCCCATGGCTCAGCTAAGAAATTAATCAACAATAATACCAACCCAAATAAACTCGATTTTGTTTGTTTACTGGCTATCTTGATGTTTATTAACAGGTGGTCATAGAGATATATCTCTATGTTATCAAAAGGAGGTGTGCTCTGAAGTTATGATGTCAATTAAAGCCGTAGAATTGCCAAATCCATATGAGGGCTGATCAGGGTGAGGATAGTCTCCTAAAGTCTATTAAAGGTCTCACCTCTTAACAATGTAATCGCAATTAAATTTCAGCATAATTTTCAAACATTCAAACTATAGCAATATTCCTTGTAGCTTTATTCATTTATTTAAAAATTATTATTGTTATTTATCATCTCCAAACCTACTTCAGTATTTCAGACCCACGGCATATCTCTCCAAGTCCCACCTCTGTTTCACCTCTTGAAACTAATTCATTAATTCAATTTAATACTGGGTGTGTAGTACACAGCAATGAACAAGATATAAACAAAAACATAAATATTAGTCAAGTTTGTGAGTGTTACAAATGGACAAAATCCAAGTACATAATGCCATAGAAACATGTAATATTCAGCCAACCTAGTGAGGTGTAGGGTCGGGTAGGCATGGGATTGTGAAGTTTAACATGAAGAACTAACTATAGCAACAACAAGATATTGAACTTTTACTATGTGCTAGAACAAGCATACTAAATTCCTACTATGTTCTCGACATTAGGCACTATATATTCCTTCAACAACATAACTCTTGCATTCAAATAACTCAGGGTTTGAAAAGAGATTCTGATAGATACAGAGATAATTACAATATTTTAAGTGCTATTTTTAAATTAATGCATGTAGAACTATAGGTGGTTGAGAATAATTTTTAAAGGTGTTAAACTTGAACAGAATTCTGAAGATGAAGCAATTTCATCCAGAAGACAAGAAAGAAAGGTTCCAAAAGAGGAAACGTGTGAAATGGGTGCAAGATAAGTGTGTTTTAGAAAACAGAAAGTATTTCAAAATGATTCAACAAAGTCTCTGTAGAGAAAGGAGTTGGGAGAAGAGATTAGAAAGAGAGTAGGCAGTGATATGAAGTTAGGGAATGATAGATGAGTACAGATAGAGGCTAAATATTTTGTTATTAGTCAAGCTAACAAATAGCTAGATAAAATGATGTTGTATTTTCTCACCTTGACAAATTTACTTTCTTAATGCATAAATTCTCTGTTTGTCTCTGCTGCCGACAAAGGCAAAACCTACACACCTTCACAACATTGAGAGCAATAGGATATCCTCACCTTTTGTTTGAGGACAGAGAACAACAAATGTACAGAAGCGTTATCCTGGGGCCTGAAGAGCATCCTTCAAGACAGTGACATTTCTGGTTACAGACTGTGTTGGGTGAGTAACAGAGGCAGTCATTTTCTTTTTTAATAAATGTATTAAATATGATTCGTGATATGAGTGACCCTCTGTCTTTTGAGTCCATTACAAGAGAACCCCTCTTACACAAGTCTATATGAAGGTCATTTGATATAATGCTAAAGGCTTTGAGTTTTATGCAAAAAGCTATGAAAATATTAATAATTGGTCAGTAATAACTACTAAAAATATTCAGAAGGTCATAAAAATTTGTTCAGTTTTTTATCATAAGTTCTAAATTGAAAATACTATTGTTTCCCAATAAATTAAACTGTTCCTCATTCAGGGTAATTCTTCCATTATATCATAAGCAGCTTTCCATCATATAGTGTGAAAATTTCCACATCATTTAATTCAAGCAGTCGTATGCAATAAAAATAGTTGATTTATCAAAATATTTTCAGGAATTTCATATCATAGACATTTAACATATGATTGTAATTAAACTAAGTCTATGTTTTTATATATACAGCTTAATTCAAGAAGAAAGAACTTCTCCCAAGACTTCTTCACTCTAGGATACATAAAATGTCTACTTCAGGAAATGTAGGATTGTTTTAACAATATACAGCATTCTAGAGACTCTTGCCAAGTTATGACAGAAACCATGATTGATGAATAAAATACAGAAAACGGAAAGAAGTCTAAATCTGGGATATAATATTCCAGAATGATTAGAGCCAATTACTAACACATTGAGCTTGTTGCAAGCGTAGCCTGTCTTCTAATGCTGGTTTTCAGCATCACTCACTATGGACTGAGTGGATTCTGGAATAAAAGGCCCAAGAGAGCAGAGGGCCCTGGTTTTTCCTTCATTTACATAAAACTTCAATGCTGAAGCAGAATGACATGTTGGTGATTCATGGATAAACCAGTCATATTCTATAAATAAGACATCTGGAAGGTCACTTCAAGTTGCACCTAAAATACAACCTTGTAAAATTTGTAGATAAATATGCTTTTTTAAAAAAAATTCCCTCTGTTAAGTTCAATATAAAGGATGTAATCCAATCCTGTTATGGCTTTTTAAAGGGTTCTAAAATATTTCATCATATTAAAATAGTTGTTCAAGATTGCGATTCATAAACATTTGACATTGCAACTGATTAAAAGAAAACAAATTTCCCAAATCTTGGTCTATTTTTAGTGCTTGGACATTAAATTGAAGAATAATTTCAGACCATAAAATTCCATGGGTATTTAGAATTTATAGTGGTCTGTGATTATTGCTGTAACAAAGATTAATGACCAATATGAGAAAACCATTACATCCAGCAAACTGACCATGAGCCCTATAAATAGCATATCCCTTACAAGATTTTCAAAACTATTTTTGACTTTGTAATAGATAAAAATTCCAAGACAGAATAAAAGATTGTTTTCTTAATCCACTTCCTCATTCTCTTTAACATATCCTGGAAGCCAATGCACACATCGAATAACTTGTGAATTATTCTGCTTGGCTGGTATCCCAGTGGGCTTTAAAATATTAATATGCTTAAGGCTGCAAAAATAGTTAATTTTTAATGTGTTTGATAGGGTTCTTAGCGTTTTCTACATCATCATAAAATATGAAAACATTGGATTCCAAATTGTTTAATTGCTATCCATAATGACATAATAATTCTAAGATTTCTTTAAACATCACTAACAAAAGATAGCAGGAAAATAGAAAGTCTTGTTTTTTTCAACTATGTCATTTATCTTAGCACAAATGGTTCAGCCAGGTGTAGGATTCTAATGTTCAGATTCCAAATTCAATACTTTGTAATTGTTAGTATCATCGTCTGGCTAAATGTCCTCTTTATATGGTATTAAACTAGAACTGACAAAGTATATTAAACAAATAGTGTTCAACAACACCACAAATTCAATTTACAATTGACTGAGCAGAGAACAAGAAAAGCAAACCTTGTCATACAATGCATCATGATCCAATTTGGACATGGAAAAAGCTACTCTGGGGCCCAGTTTGGCCAGGAAAGAAAAGGTGAATATTGGCCGCCAAAGGTGACTTAGGGGAAAAAATCTAAGTTTTCCTGCATGACATTTATGCAGCTGGAGCTTTCCAACTTCTCTTCTTTGCTTTATATTACATTTAAAGTATATATATATATAGTAGCACATACATATAGTATAAGATCTTTACATTATAGACCTCTCCGCATTACCTTTCCATAAAACATTATGATCTAATTTGAGCAGGATATCCATGTTTTGTTCATATTAAAAATGAAAATTTCAAATGCAATGTTAGTTTTTTTTGGGAACTCAAATATTTTGTTCACAAATGTTGCAGTTTAAATTTATTTACATATGTATTTATTCATAGTTAATTTTAAAATTTTATTAAATGCCTGCTATGTGCCAAGTACTGTTCTAGCACTGAGGATACAACGAAAATATAAACAAAATCCCAGCCCCTGTGGACAGGGCTGCAGTACTGCACAGTTCCGGGGGGGTGCTATTAAACTTGGAGTCTAGGTGAATAGTGCCCCCGTGAAGTTGGCAGTGTACCCACTGTGGCTCTTAAGTGGTAACTGTTCATGGATAGATAAAATTCTTTATTTAAGCAGCATTATAGAACAAAGAGACATTGAAGTGAGTTCTGGAAGTGAATTTCCCAAAAGAAAGAAGCTTACTCCCAAAATTTACAAAATATTTTTAGCTTTTTTAAAGGAGAGTTGTGTAAAATGGATGGTACACTTTCATGCCTTGTTAAACAGAATATACCGATCAGACTTAACTTATTCTTAATGATTACATTTCTTCATCTCGAACACAGGCTATTAGACTGTGCTAAAGCTCTATGATTACTCTCAAGAGCATGAATCATGCACAATAGCATGCAATGGAGCAGCCCCAGCTGCTACGCTTTTCAGTTCCTTTGTCCGCTCTTTGTAATCTCTCCCCTCATGCTGTAGGCTCTCAGATCCTCCCATCTCTGCATCTCTCACTAAAGCTCATTTTCTCAGGCCAAAGCACTGTGTTTAATATTCTATGTACAGATTAACCTCAAAGCCAAATTGATCCAAACAATTACACTATGTATATATTATTTAAATTAGAGTAACAAGACCACAGGTAATAAGAGAACAATCACTGATAAAAATGTTTATTTTGGCTGCTCCAAGACCTTTTGGTCTTTGGGTTGCAAATTGTTGGGTTTGTCAGTTAAGTGACCAATCTAGTAAGTTACTTCCTATTTGTGTGTGCGTGTGTTTGTGTGTATGTGTCTAAGAGAGAATGACAACGAGAGGAGAGAGAAAGAGAGAAAAATTATTTTATGTGCATTGTTTACCATATGTGTTATACATGGGATGCAATGCTAATATAAAAATAATGAATAGTAAAACCACTACTTTTTATCGTTTTAAGCTTATTTTTAATGAAATAGTCTTGTTTATTTTATTTTTTTGAATTTTTGTATGTTTTTTGTTTCAATAGCTTTTGGGGTACAACTGGTTGTTGGTTGCATGGATGAACTGTGTAATGGTGAAGTCTGAGATTTTACTACACCAGTCACCACAGTCACCAGAGTAGTGTACATTGTACCCAATATGCAGTGTTTCATCCCTCACTTCCCACACACCCTCCCCTCTTCTGAGTCTCCAAAGTCCATTATACCACTTTGTATGCCTTTGCATACCTATAGCTTAGCTCCCACTTATAGATGAGAACATACAGTATTTGATTTTCCATTCCTGAATTACTTCACTTAGAATAACGGCCTCCAGCTTCATCCAAGTTGCCACAAAAGACATTATTTTATTCTTTTTTATGAGTGAGTAATATTCTCTGGTATATATATATATATATATATATATATATATATATACACACATATATATGTCACATACTTTCTTGGTGTTATTTATAGATATATATCACATTTTCTTTATCCACTCAGTGGTTGATGGGCACTTAGGTGGGTTCCATAACTCTGCAATTGTGAATTGTGTTGAAATAAACATACATGTGCAGGTGTCCAAAGAACTAAAAATAGATCTACAATTTGATCCAACAATCCTCCTACTGGATATCTACCCAAAGGAAAAGAAGTCATTATATCAGAAAGACACATTTTAAAATTCTTTACCTGATGACTGCACTAGCTATTAGGTCTAAACTATCTACTTCTGAACGTAAGGAAATTGACAATACAAATATCACAATTCTATCACAAGGCACTACTTCACGAAAGACTACAAAGTTATATTACTTTTATGGCTAACAATTCAAAAAAAGGTTTCCTACTTTGCATTATTTTTGTGAATTTGACAAATTGAATATTTTAAATTGAATATTTATTTTAAAATAAATATTTGCTAAATACCAACCATATGCAAGGTTTACTAATCACTGGAACAAGCAAAATTGACCCTTTCATAGTTGATTTATAAAATCATTGTCAAATAGGGTTTCTCCATATGCAAAGCTAGTTTATAATTAGAAAATAAATGAATGTGGTTTATAATAGTGATAAAAAGAAGACAAATCATATCATAATTTCAGTAGGTGCAGAAAAACATTTGCCAAAATACTGAAATAATCTTCAGTAATAGACTACGTAATTATCTAGGTAAAAAACTCATAGGGAATCAACAAAAAAGTTATTAGAACTAATAACTGATTTAACCATGTCTCAAATTACAATATAAATATACAAAACTCAATTCGTATTTCTACATACAACCAAAAACACTTGAAATTAAGAAAAGCATCAAAAATATAAAACGTTTATGGATAAATTTAACAAAAAACACGTAAGGCCTACAAACTGAAAACCATAAAACATTGCTAAATGTTTAAAAAGATCTAAATAAATGTGGAGCTATCCCATGTATATTGATCAGAAGATCAATAGTGCTGAGGTGACATTCGATCATTCTTGATCAAAATCCAAGACTTTCTTTTGAAGAAATTGATGAACTGTTTCTGAAATTTATATGGAAATTCAAAGGACCTAGATTAGCCAAAACAATTTCTGAAAAAAAAATTCAAACTTAATATACAGTTACAATAGTCAAGACGTTGTGAGTATATTTGAAAAGACAGATCTATAGACCAATGGAACAGAATAGCGTGCCCAGAAATAGACGTAGGCATATGGTCAATTTAATGTCAGCAAAATGCAAAGGCAATCCAATGAAGAAAGAATTGTCCTTTCAACAATAGCTACTGAAAAATGTGTACATACATACGCATAAAAAATTCTTGGCTCTTCATACCATAGACAATCTCTAAATAGAACATAGGCCAAAATATAAGAGCTAAAGCTACACAACTTCTGAAAGGAAACAAACAAAAAATAATGTGGTCTTGAATTAAGTAAACATTTATTAGACAGCACAGAAAAATTCCAATCCAAAAAAGATAAAAAATGTTCAAATGGACTGCAACATAATTAGAAACAGTTGCCCCTCAAAAGATATTCTTAAGAAAATGAAAGAAAAACCACAGGCTGGGAGAAAATATTTGCAAAATACATACTGATCAAGGACTTATATCCAATGAGTTGTAAGAACTCACTAGGAAAACACAAAACCCAAGTAGAAAATCGGGTAAAATATTTGATTGACACTTCACCAAAGAAGATACATAAATTTCAAATAAATCGGCCGGGTGCGGTGGTTCATGCCTGTAATCCCAGCACTTTGGGAGGCCGAAGTGGGCAGATCTCGTGGTCAGGAGATCGAGATCATCCTGGCTAACATGTTGAAACCCCGTCTCTACTAAAAATACAAAAAATTAGCCGGGAGTGATGGCGGGCGCCTGTAGTCCCAGCTACTCGGGAGGCTGAGGCAGGAGAATGGCGTGAACCCGGGAGGTGGACCTTGCAGTGAGCCGAGATCGCGCCACTGCACTCCAGCCTGGGCGACAGAGCGAGACTCCATCTCAATAAATAAATAAATAAACAAATCCATAAAAATATTCCCAACGTCATTAGAAAAACGAAAATTAAAACCACAATTGGATACCACTACACATTTACTAGGATGACTACAGTTAAAAGTATTTCCAGTATGTAGAGCAAGTGGATCTCTCAGAGATTGTTACTGGGTATGAAAAATAGTTAAGCCACATTAGAACAGTTTGGCAGTGTCTTATGCAATTACATATGCACTTATCATATAACCTGGGAATTCCATTTCTAGGTATTTACTTAAGAGAAAGAAAACACATCTTTGCACAAAGACTTGTATGTGAATGTTCGTACCAGCTTTATTTGTTACAACCAAAAACTGGAAAGAATCAAAATGCCCGCCACCTGTGAGTGGATAAACAGGTTGTGGTAGACACACAATGGAATACTACTCAGAAAAATAAGTCTGAACAACTTCCACGCACAATGATCTGGACAGATGTCAAAAACAAATTGTACACTTAAAATTGGTTAATTTTCTTGTATGTAAATTATAACTCAATAGAGCTTATGAAGAAATAGAATTAGCTGGTTAAATAGTTCCTATGATAGCAAAGTAGTGTGGAATATCAGCTACATGTCTCTCAAAGAGAATTGTGGTACGGCTTAACAGCCAAGAACCTGCATTTATTTTATAAAAACTAGTAGCATGAATTTTGCTAGAGTCTTGAGAGGACAATCTGAACTCCTGTTCTGGTGTCCTTCTGTGACCCATGTCCATCCTGACATTCAAAACCATGCTTGCAGATTGCTACTTGAACAAATCCCCAGATGAGTGATCGCCATGTCGAAGGCTTCAGTGACCAACTAGTTGGGGTTTTTCTCTTGTCTTCACAGCCTCATTACTAATGTCAGAAATAATTAATGCCATACTTCAGATCCAATAAGCATTTTGGTGATAATAGGAAATTGATGGATCTGAATGCATGCTTTTTGAACAATACTGGTAGGGAAACATGCGATATAACCAAAGCCTACAGTTAGTGCAGACACGGTTTGTAAGAGATGGCACCTGTCTGGTTCATTCAGCTAAAGAACTGGAATTCTGAGTGGGGATTTTCTGTTTAATATCGGACGTTAGTAACCTCTCCTTAATAATACATAAAGAGGTTCATTAAATCTGGAATTTCATAAAGGCCACAAAAATAATCCATTAAGAAGGATTAAAATTTTACTGTGGGATAGAAAATATGAACATATGAATGGTTAGTTTAAATTTAAACACATTTTTAAACACAACAGTACTTTACTAAAGTCGGAGTGAAACGCTTAACTGACACCATGGAAATGATCACAGTGAATTTTGACCAGATCTTCACCAGCCATTGCTGGTTTGTAGACCAGCTATTTATTGACTTATTTCTGATACCTGTGTTTTTCAATATCCCATACTTGCCATCCCATTATAATTTCCTTTCATCAGCACTGATAGAGTATCAGCACATTCTCAGAATCTATGTAATTACTTGAAATTAAAGTCTTTTGCGACTAGGTTTGTAAAGCTCTGTTTATTTCTATTTTGTGCTGCACACATCTCTGTGAACTGTCTCCAGAGTTTTTAAAATATGCCTATGTCTCTATTTTATAACATCTCCCTTCTCTTCACTGCTGCATTGAAAAGGTTTTGTAGCTTATTCTAGAATTGGTCAAGAAAAGTAAAATAATTTAATCAGCACTTCCTGGAGTGTTTTTTCTGTCCTCCACCCACCGTTCTCAATATTTAGAAATCATTTACTAAACATTGAAATTTTCTCAACATTCAAACCATAAAATGTACACACACACACACACACACATACACACACATTTCTTAATGCCTCATCTTCAGCTACAAAAACAGAATAAAAGCTACCAACATGCCCACCTGCACAGGTTATAATCTTAACCAGAAACACTTTCCCTGGGCAAGTCCTGGCATCAGTTGCTGGCGAGGGACAGAAGCTCCTGGCCTCAAGGGGTAGATTGGAAAAAGGCCACTGCACTTCCTGTTCTTAAAGGAGCTCTCAGCTTGCTGGTCTTCTCTAAGCTTTCACCAAAATACAATTCGCTGCCAGGTGCAGTGGCTCACGCCTGTAATCCCAGCACTTTGGGAGGCCGAGGCGGGCAGAACATGAGATCAGGAGATCGAGACCATCCTGGCTAATACGATGCAACCCCGTCTCTACTAAAAATACAAAAAAAATTTAGCTGGGCGTGTTGGCGTGCACCTGTAGTCCCAGCTACTCAGGAGGCTGAGGCAGGAGAATGGTGTGAACTCAGGAGGCAGAGCTTGCAGTGAGCCGAGATCATGCCACTGCACTCCAGCCTGGGCAACAGAGCAAGACTGTGTCAAAAATAAATAAATAAGTACATACATACATACATACATACATACATACATACAATTTGCAGATCTACTGAAAAAAAGCAGAATTAAGTATTGCCAATAATCAAGACAAAAATGGATTATGACCAAATGTGATAGTAGGATGTGAAATTATTCAAAATAATAATATTTCACAAAGATTTAAGGATTCAGTCTTATCTATGAAGATCAAAAGAATTTAAGTGACTAAATAGAAAAATGATGACAGGTATTTGATCTGCCAGATATTTTAAGAGTGAGAGAAAAATGCAAAGATAGAAAAAATTGTATTAGATGAAATTTTATAGGCAAAAGTAAAAAGATACTAATGACGTTGCTATCTGCAGAACTGTGGGGCAGTAGAGAGGAGGATTTCTTCAAGCAATATTTTGCTCACATACAGTGAGGTTATCATAAGTGAAGAGTTGGAGTCAGCAGTCTGAGCTTGAAATCTGCTTCTACCACTTATTACCTGAGTGACTTTGGGCAAGATACATAGTGACACTAAGTCCATCTGTCTCTCCATCTGTAAGACAGGAATATTCATCTCACCCTACTATAGTGTTTCAGTAGGATTACTGGCCGAAATGAAGCCACACCCACTGACACACCACACATACTCAGAGCAAACTCCTCACTTAACTCGGTAAGGACTCAAAACAAAAATTCTGAAGCCAAAGAACCGAGCCATACAGAACAAGAGGAGACACAGCTTATCTCGGCATCATATCTGCTTGTCTTCAAAGTCCCTAGGAGGAGCGCACAGCTGTTGTTGACACCATCTGTAAAGAATACAGTCTCACCAGATCTGAAATATTCGAGATGCTGTTATTGTTTTTATACTCAGTGCTGGCACCACTATTTTGGGAGTGACTACCCAAAATAAATGTTTTCCCATTTACACGAAAGTTTATGAACACTGGATTCTCCAAGTTCTTGAGCCACACTCAATATCAGAGGGTCCCCTTGCTCACCTAGAGGAAAAAAACAGCATGAAAGCTCAGGTGGTCCTAATATTATCTCTGCTGCCACTTTCCAGTATTTAAGAAGGCCTATTTCTCCACAGAACCTCAGATAGTTTGTAAGAATTAAATGAGATAATGCTGTGAAGTTTCAACACAAAGTAAACATTCAATAGTAATTATTTTTATTATTACTTCAAGGAGACTTTGTGAGGTTTACATAAAGTAATTGATGTAATTTGCTGAGCCCAAAACATGGAACGTATTAACCTCTCAAGACTTAGCTGTTGTTGGCCGCACGCGGTGGCTCACGCCTGTAATCCCAGCACTTTGGGAGGCCGAGGTAGGCAGATCACGAGGTCAGGAGATCGTAGACTATCCTGGCTAACACAGTGAAACCCCGTCTCCACTAAACATACAAAAAATTAGCCGGGCGTGGTGGCGGGCGCCTGTAATCCCAGCTACTCGGGAGACTGAGGCAGGAGAATGGCGTGAACCCGGGAGGCGGAGCTTGCAGTGAGCCGAGATCGCGCCACTGCACTCCAGCCTGGGTGACACAGCGAGACTCCGTCTCAAAAAAAAAAAAAAGAGTTAGCTGTTGTTACTATTACCATTAGTATTCTTATCATCCTAGTTATTATCACTGTCATCAACAGTCACCGTCACTCTGCACTGATCCTTTACCTGTGTCTCTGTCTCATAGCCCATGTCAGCTTTTACACTGAAACCTTAAGACCTGAGATTGATTCATAGCATAAAACAACTTGTACTTTTTTGGATAAATTATGTGGGATTCTCAGCTGCATTTCAGACATTTTCATGTTTCATCATGCTACAGAAATGATGAAGGAACACTCAGGGAGATTCATACGATATGTGTTAGAATGATTAAGTCTAGTAAACATGCAATGTCCCACGTGATCACAGTTTATTGTGGAAGGCATGAATGGCAGAACCTGAACACAACTACAAAACGTGATTCTTGATCTGTTAATAGAAAGACAGAGCTTTTATCTTCTTTGATTTTATTTTCTTGATCTGAAAACAAGTAAGACCTTTTCTAGCATGAATTTCTGCTAATATAATAGTGGACTAGTGGTTTTTTTTAATGTACTGTTATGGTTTTTTACTACATATTTAATGTGCTTAAAGACAAAGATTCAGAAATATACAACCTTATTAAAATTTCATCACTCCCAGTTTTTATAGATCCTAAACAGTATATTGGCTACTTAACAAGAAATATGTTAATGATTTGCAGATTTTAACATAAAATTCCCTGATCTCTAACAATATGCAATAGTGATATGTTTTCCAAAAATATAGTAATTCTGGAACAGATTATTGGATGCTCTGAGACAATTTTTAAAGTGCAGATGCCCTGGTACTTCATAGTTACAAAGGATTAAAAGGAAGGAGATTGAAGATTCTCTAAATACATGTGTTATTGCAACATGTCATGTGGATACGCAATATCTCCTTTCAAAAAAACACCATTGGCTAATAGTTCTAGATCGCTGCACAAGGCTGGCCTATTGCTTTGAAATCAAGAGACTGCTTGGGGCAGGAAGGAGCCCGTGACCAGGGGGAAAGTAACTCAGTTCAAATATTGCCCTGTAACTCATGAACACCCCGCCAGGGTAAAGATTATTTAACCTCTCAGAGCCTCACTCTAATTATTTCTAAAATAGGAGATGGGAGCAATTGCCTTCTTACTGGCATAATGAGAGGTTCCAATTAAATACTGAATATGAAGAAGCTTGTTTCTTATGACTTTCATTTCTCCTGCATAGTAACCACTTCTAAAAATATACACATCTTTCACCTACCACTCTGAGCTACATTAAACCAATGCTTTGAACTCTGTAATTCAGCTCCATGATTATAACCTTGTGATCCTTAGATTTCCCCACTCCCTCTCTCCAACTTTACCTTGTCACCTTTCATAGTGGAATCTCCTACTGTTATTTGTCTCTCCATGGAATCAGATCAGACCTTCCTTCACTTTGTGTTATATATGAAGTGTGCCTCCCACTCTTCATTCATTATGATTTACAGCTTATCCTTAGCTTGATGTCAACAGTATACAAGGGGGAGCTGCTGTTCACCATTCTTTGTTGTTCTCCCATCCAAGTACTAACCAGGCTCAATCCTGCTTAGCTTCCAAGATCTGGCCCATTCAGGGTGGTGTGGCCATAGACTCTTTGTTGTTCTCCTTGGTGTTAAGATGAATCTCCTTTCCCCAAAGCTACGTTATAAACTACATGAGAGCCAGGATCACACCTGTCACCCCTGTACAACATACGATACAGACATAGCATCCTGAATGTGTTAAGAGCTTAAAAAATTCTTGATAACACTGACATAATTCTGTACCTCCACCAACAAATAAATGCATGTCTGGTTCTATTAGGCTGAAAAGGAACTGTATAGGATACTGATTGGTCAAAATCTATTAAGTAGATAATCAGAGTTATAAATATCAATAATTTTATAAATATTAATATACTTCAAAATATAGCATAATGATTTATATAATCTCTGATATTTGAATCATTATGAATAAAATTTTGAGGGGGGTTGTTTTCTTCTTTTTTTTTTTAATAAGCAGTGACCCCCACGCCCTCACTTAAATCTTGCTACCATCCAGTTTGGCAGTTTCAGGAGACAGATGGGTCTTTCCAACAGTTATGTCCCTGAGGCTCACTTTATGAAGAGAATAATTGTTTACAAACGTAGCTTAATTTTTAAGTGTTAAAATTTGCCCTTCTCAATATTTTCTGGAGATACCTATTCAATTTCTTTATACACTATTATAGTAAACAAGGTAGAGCAGGAGATTCCGTTTGTGCCTAACGTGTGTTAATCATAAGTTGCAGGAAGATCTAGATAAGCTTGTCTCAGGAGATCTATAATTGCTTCTTTCTGGTTGTAACACTCCTGTCCCCACACTTTCATTCAAATGTTGCTTTCTCATAGAGGCTTTCCTTCCTGACAACCTATCAAAAATAGCACACACTTGCAACCGCAGAGATGTACACATGACTATTTAGACCCTTGTCTCGACATATTTTTCTTTATAGCAACTGTCATCTTAATTAGTATATATGTGCTTTCTTAATGTCTGCAATTAATTAAATACAATAAAGATATCAACTGCAAAGGGGAAGGAACTTTGCCTCATTTTTGATCTGTGATCAAAACATCAGTCAGTGTCTGGGGTATAAAGAACTCTCAACAAATGTGTGCTGAAAAATTGAATTACTGATTAGTGAGAGATAAGGACTCTCCTATACCTTAGCAGAAGGTGAGCAAGAGTCAGCTGTACTAGATCAGTTAGAGGAGTGTGGGCCAGTGTTGCAAAGGGCAGATGTGACGTTCAGCAAAACATCTCTCAGATTTTTCTCCATTCCATTCCTCAAAGAGTCATGAAGTGGTGCAAGAGTAAAACTTTTAAAAAATGTAAAGCAAACTCTTTATAGAAGACTAACAACAAAACATTGCTGGTGTCAGTTCTGTGGATTCAGCAACTCAGAAGGTAGTGGCTTCAGAATTGACAGCAGCTGGCTCTGGCCATGGGAATGACAGGCAAACATCACCCAGTAAATATTTAGTGCCTGGTCAGCAGGACGAGTGGCGCTTTTCCTGGAGATTAGTACCTTAACTTCTACTTAGGGTCTGTAGAGCAAAGAGATATATCTGCCTCTTATGAAGCAGAGAAGAAGGAAAATTGGGCCTGCCATACGGGAGCTGAGAGTCTGCATGACACACACACCACGCTGTGGGACTTCAGAACACTATGTTCCAGTTTTTATCCCTCAAAGTGATGTAACTTGAAAAACCCAAATTACAATGTTCTGAGCCTTCTACTGAATTACAGTTAGTGAGGGGTGTGTGTGTACTTAAGGGGAAAAAAGAAAAACACAATATTAAGAGAAAATACGGTTCTTATAATTAATGAAGTAAAAGGTAGTGCAAACATGTAAAGCTTTAACATTCCTACTGCATGGATATCAAAAATGGGGAGGAGATAACAGTCAGCTGGGTCGTTCAAGGAAAAGTCTTTGCAGGAATAAGTAAAATATTCCGGAAATTGCTGGCATAAATTTGACACCTCATAAGCGTCAAATGAACCATACCTAAACAGATTGGAGGGAAATTAGAGATGATATTCAAGAATATGACATAAAGAAAGGGAGATTTAGATAATCAGAATTATTTGGACATAGCACGTATTAGTCCATTTTCACACTGCTATAACGAAATACCCAAGACTGGGTAATTTATAAACAAAAGAGGTTTAACTGACTGCCAGTTCCACATGGCTGGGGAGGCCTCAGGAAACTTACAGTCACGGTGGAATGCGAAGGAGAAGCAAGTACCTTCTTCACAAGGCACTGGGAAAGAGAGAGAGCAGGAAGAACTGCCACTTATAAAACCATCAGATCTTGCAAGAACTCGCTCACTACGGTGAGAACCCCACTATCCAATCACCTCCAAACAAGTCCCTCCCTCCACAAATGGGGATTACAATTCGAGATGAGATTTGGGTGGGGACACAGAGTCAAACCATATCATAGCATATAAAATAATTATGATGGAGGGAGTTTTAAGCGTCTTGTTGGGAAATAAATGACTTTGATTCTTGGTCCTCAGCACCCGTCTGTTTCCCAAGGACTCAGAAACTCAACTTCCTCGTCCAGAAAAAGTGAGCTAATATTGTCTACTTCTCATGATTATGGAGAAGATTTCAAAAGTTAATGTAAATGAAAATTACAACATGCTACATATGAGTTGTAGTACATATTGAGTCCCTCCCACTCATTTTAAGATGTGGAAACTAGGGTCCAAATAAGTTATTTTGCCTGAAACCACAGATACATTTGTTGACTGTATCTTCAAAATGTCTTAATCACTGTAGAATATACTATATGTCAAATATATTTGGCCTTTCCATTTTTGGAGTATTGTCTTCTCACAATGAAATAGGAAATACTCAAAATTAGAAAACACAAAAAAACACAAAGATTATTCTACTCATTATATAACATTGTTCACGGTTATATTTTGATATATTTACCCAGTGTTTCTCTTTATGGATTAATTTTTTTGAGTGTTTGTTTTACCTCATGGTGGTTTTATTGCCTCCAGCATATGTTAATTAGTATTTTAATGTAAGCATTACTAATGACACACAGCGTTTCAACTAACAACACTCCCATTTTATCTAACAATTATTCCACAGGCTAGTTCCAAATTTTTTAATTGGGTTATGCTATCAAAAACAACTTGAATATAATTAGAAAATAATTAAAATTTGAAGTATATATTCCTTTTATTCACTTTTATGCCTTTTAACTTATATCATTGGAACACTTGGAGTTAATATGAAGAATTTTGCAAATGGCCAAGTACAGTAGGTTAGAGATGGGGGGATGAGGGTCTACAGGGAGAGAAATTATAATAAGAAGTATTACACAAACAGACCAAAAGGCAGTGGTTAAGAGCTTTGTGCTTTAGCCTGCTGGCTCACATATCTGTAGTCCCAGCACTTTGGGAGGCCGAAGTGGGAGGTTACTTGAGCCCAAGAGTTCAAGATCACAGTGAGCAATGAATGATTGCACCACTGCACACCAGCCTTGGGGCAGAGTGAGAATCCACTCCCATATCTGAGAGAGAGAGAGAGAGAGAGAGAGAGAGAGAGAGAGAGAGAGAGAGACTGTGCTTTGAAGTCTGACACACTTTCCCACGTGGGGACTTTGACAAGTGAGTTAAGCATTCAGCCTCAGTTACTTTATCTGTACATGGAATATGTTAATAGATCTTTCCTCTCAGAATTCTTATCAGGCTTAACAACATTTGCTGTGTTTTGCCATTCATGTTCTTATTCTTATCCCACCTTATGAAGCTATGTAATTCAGGGCCTATTTTCTCCCAGGAACAGACAGGTAAAAGAAAGCGGGGAAAGAAAGCCTCTTCTAGCATTTGTGGGGTTTTGTTGTTGTTCTGTTTAGACAGGACCTCCCTCTGTCACCCAGGCTGGAGTGCAGTGGTATGGTCACAGCCCACTGCAGCCTCAACCTGCTGGGCTCAAGCTATCCGCCTGCCTCAGGATCCCAAACTGTTGGAATTACAGGCATGAGCCACTGAGCCTGGCCTCTTCTGGCTTTTGAAATAAACCTCTTTTGGCTCTAATCTAGCCTTAATAAATTCAAAGTATATACAAAAGATTTTGGAGAAAAATATCATAAGCTAGACTTAGGCTTCTGCCTGGAGACTAGAAAACCTTTCTTTGTGCTGGGAGGGGGGAGTCTTGCCCCTAAATAGCTGAGTGACATAAGCAAGTTAAAGTTCTGTAACAGGATGCATTTTTAAAGTGGGAGAAAGAAGTAGGGTTTTTTTTCCCTTTTGTAATATATGGTAAGCCTTTCCAAAAATAAGTATGCAAAATGTTTTGATTCATCTTGCTTAGGGATAGCTGAGCTGAGGATAACTCATATTTTCATCAAACATAGCACTGATATTTATTTGGAAGGATAAGATTTCAGCTCCCATCTTAATTGACTTTCCCCCAGGAATTTTATTAGCAACAGAGAAGAAATAATTCCTCAGATTCCACCTATTATTCGTGTTATTACTATTATTCATAAACATTGAGTTGCTAGTATTAAGGGTTTTTTGGTTTGTTTATTTTTAGACAGTCTCACTCTGTCACCCAGCCTGGAATGCAGTGGTGTGATCTTGGCTCACTGCAACCTCCACCTCCCAGGTTCAAGCGATTCTCCTGCCTCAGCCACCTGAGTAACTGGGATCATAGGCCCCCATCAGCATGCTCAGCTAACTTTTGTATTTTTAGTAGAGACACGGTATCACCATGTTGGCCAGGCTGGTCTTGAACTCCTGACTTCAGGTGATCTGCCCGCCTTGGCCTCCCAAATTGCTGGGATTACAGGCATGAGCCACCATGCCTGGGACTAGCATTAAGTTTTACTGTAAATGTAACTCTATGTAAAATCCTGTAGTAGCCTGTTCAGGCTGCTATAGCAAATTATTATAGACTGGGTGGTTTCCAGGGCAGACATTTATTTCCCACAGTTCTGAGGCTAGAAAATTCAAGATGAAGATGGTGAGCAATTCAGTTCCAGGTGACGACCCTCTTCCTGAGTTGCAGCCTGCCACCTTCTTCCCATGTCTTCACCTGGCAGAGGGAGAACTCTGGGGTCTCCTCCTCTTCATATGAAGCCGCTAAGCCTATAATGAGAGTCACTCTTTCCTAACTCATTTCAGTCTAATTGTGTCCCAAATGCATCATCTCCAAATACCATCACATTGGGGATTAAAGCTTCAGCAAGTGAATTTTGCAGGGAACACAATTGAGCTCACAGCGAATGGTAAAAGATTTGTATATGAAGAGTTTTTCGTTTGTTTTTAACCAAGTAAGCTATATTTCATGACTCCAAAATTAAATGCTGTAATAGTTTGGATTTGTAACTAGATTTTGTTTGTATTCAAAAAAAATCTTGATAGAACACACTCTTCCTTTTCTTATTAAAATATGAGTACTAATGTAAAATTGGAACAATATGTCATCTGATTTACTATACTCTAGGTCAAGTAGTGAAAGAACTATTCAGACAACCCGCCAGGTTCTGTTAGGTTACACCCAGAGTTTCATGGTTTCAGACAAATGCAGGCTGAAGTTTTGACTCACAGGCATGTGGTCTGGCTCAAGGATATACTACACATGTATCTGGAAACACACATACAGATGCACACACACAGCAAAGCCAAGAAACACAGAGATGTCTTCAGAGAATGAAAGCAAAAACCAGAAACTGAGGATCTTGTCCTACAAATTTCCCCCACCTCTTAGAGAAGCAACTCGGCATTTCCTTTGTGGTTTGCATTTCAAGGAATTTTTAAAAACTCAGCAGTAAATTTACTCCTGAATCTCATTATTCTATTTACCTTGAGAAATGGCTGTACTAATGGACATATTCGCAAGACCAGAAATTTGGTAGGCAAGCATAGAGGACTTAGAGAAAAAGCGTCTAAACAGATGTGGGAAGGGAAAAGTAATACACTGGTCAGCTCCAGAGAAGGTGGCAAAGCATCCCTCATTTTTGACTTTTGCCTTCCATCCCTCCAGTGACATCATGTTTCACTCCAGTTTCCGATAACTCCCAGAAGTCATTACAGACTCTATTGCACAGATGTGCCCCTTGCTCTAAATTACACTCTGTTTTTCCCCCAACCCTCTTTGCATCCTCCACTACTCAAAATTCTGGTTTCTTCCAGGATACGGATAGAATCTAATTAAACTAATGCTTACATGTGATTTCCTAGTAGCCTTTCATCCCTTCTTTCCCTAACTCTTCACAGTATAGTGTTAGGAATAGAAATAAACATGGCCTTGAACTCAAAACAGAAAAAAAAATAATGTTATTCAACTTAGTATGCAGGAGAGTAACAAATATTTGCATTACAGGAAAAACTAAGATTTTGACTGTGACTTCCCCATTGATTTCTAGAATGTAGTAGCCTCATCTTTCTGGAAGGACAGGTGCTCCCTTTTTTCTTATCTATTTGCTTTCTTCCATTCAGAGGCTCTCTCTCAGTTGCAAGGAATGACTTTCTTAAATGTAAGAGATCAGTCTTTAGATACAACTGTTGAAATTCTCTCTTGCAATATTTTCTAAATATTCTCCTTTACAATATTTCCTAAATATGAGTCATGTTGAATAGAGGTATGAATTAAGTGTTAAGAGGATATATAAAAGAGAATAATTAAGTATAATTTTTGGATCATCTGAGAAGGAATGTACAGAAAAGCAGGCATTAGACTTAGACCTTAGGATAGGAAGGGTTGGGGGAAAATGTTGAAATGACGTGTACTTAAAATGGAAAATAAAACAACCTCAAATTATTGTAGGGTATAATGCATGTCTAATTATTTATAGAAATTATCAGGTGACAAGTTAGTTGTTATAATTATCTTTAAAATCCCTAATAACACTGTCTCACACACAGTAGGTGCTCAAAAACATCTGCTGTATTTAATTGGTCTGTTTTTTTCTTTTCTAATCAGCATTTGAACAGCAAGTAGCTTAATGGTAATAAAACTATTTGGCCCATTTTAAGAAAAACATTTCTTCTAATTCATTTATTCTATTCGCTTATATACATATGTTCTTTCGTTTCTATCTTCTTCTTGTTGAGTTATAAAGTTCACTGTGTTACTTCCCTTGTGTAGAAGAGAAGGAAATAATCATCTTGGCATAGCTATTCAGACATAAGCTAAGGACAGTGTTTAAGCACGCATGGCGGTGATAGAACAGTCTTCTCTTAAGAACTTCAGCCTCATCAGATTGGCTTCACTGTTGTACAACCCAAAGAAAACAGTTATGGAGACCATCACCCAGGGGATTCTATCTCCAAGTTCAATGGGTCTGTTGCTCAAACTGACTTTGCATGTGGAGTTGTTTTTGTCCTAAACTTTAAAGTCAAATGTCTGTGTTTTTGATAGTTCACACCTTCTACTCAAGACCCAAAATATTATTTTAACTCATTAAAAAACTTGCAGCTCAGCAAGGCCCCAAATAAAATAGCTACTGTGTTTCTGTGATTCATTTGTCTACATAAGAACTTGGCAAATATAATCCACACTCTACTTTGGCCCGCAAATAACTAATATAAGTAGAGGAAATTCTGTTATATTTTATTCCGCAATAGGATTATTTTGGTAGTGAAATTCAACCTTCCAACAAAAGGATAAAAGAAACCTTTTATAACACATGTTTTACAAACTCTTTCAAACAATTTTTCTAACATTTGAATTTTGGCAACGTTTTTACTACTTTCTGCCAAACACATTTTTCTTCAACTTACAATGAGATAGGTAAATTTACAATATGTTAAATTTTAAAGTTTTTTAAATTTTCATTTTTATACTAAATGAAAACCTGGTCATTGAAATTCATGAAAGAAAACACTGTTGGTGTATTGTTTTATCCAAGATAATAATTAAGACCAGGCTGTAGAAGTAATATTGTATAAATGTGAATATGTTCAGTGAAATACTGAGAACACTGAACTTTTTAAGAGTTTGATAAAGCATTGTTTATGCTGTTTCAGTTATCATTGTACTCTTTGATTCTTATGGTTAAGATGCCATTTCCACAGAGGAGAAAATAAATCATTATTTATCTATCAATAATGACTTTTTTTGGATGCTCATGTGTAAACCAACATGTTTACACTTAAAAATTGCCTGAATTCACTTGTCATAAATGTGGCTAATAACTACTTAATACTTTTAAAATATAAATGATTATCCTACTGGTATATAGCATTAAAACTGGATAATGCTTAAAATGGCAGAAGCAAGGAGACCTCTATTCCAAGAAAATATAAGGTTGCTTAGTGAGCATCCAATAAAGCTAAGGGTTCGCTAAAGAAATGCCCCCAGTTTACATGTAATAGATGCTGTTTCATACCTATTTGACAAAACAGTGGTGAAAATATTTCATTTCTCTGGACCTTGACCAGATACCTCATCTACAAAAACATTACAGGAAAATATAATATCCATTCTTTTCCAGTTCATTTACCAAAATAACAACATGACTGGCCATAAAACAAGACCCAACAGATTTAAAATAATTCAAATCATCCATAGTAGGTTCTCCAACCATAATGGAAGTAAATTAGAAATCAATAACAAAGAGAACAATAAAACAACAGACACCTATCCCCTTTGAAGATACATGGTTTTCCTTAATATCAGCAAATTAAATTCAATAATATATAAAAGGTAATATAACAATGGATGGTTTATCCCAGGAATGCAATATTTGTCTAACATTCAAAAATTAATCAATGAAATTTGACATATTAACAAACTAAAAACGACAAAAAAGCTTCATGCTGACTAAAAGAGAAAAATCACATTGAGAAAAGCATTTTTCAAATTTTCATATATTTTCCTGATAAAAATTCTTAGCACACTAGGAATACAGCAGGATTTCTCAACTTGAACATCATCTACATTTTGGGTCTGATAATTATTTGTTACGAAAGCTGTTGTTCAACATTGTAATGTAGATTGTATCCTATGGAGTACAGCAACAACAACAATCAATCACACAATCAGTCAGTGGCTTTAAGTTATAAAATAAATAAAACTGCCTATTCACATACAACATGATCGTCTACGTAGATCTTAAGGATCTTTGAAGCTGCTGGAACTAGTTAGCTTTGCAAGTCAGCAGCATACTAGTCAATGTTCCAAAATGAAATATATTTCTACACAATAGAATAAACATTTAGAGGAATTTTTTTATGTAAACTTTTTTTTAAATTTTACTTTAAGTTCTAAAGTACATGTGCACAACGTGCAGGTTTGCTACATATGTATACATGTGCCTTGTTGGTGTGCTGCACCCATTAACTCATCATTTACATTAGGTATATCTCCTAATGCTATCCCTCCTCCCTCCTCCAACCCCCTGGCAGGCCCCGGTGTGCAATGTTCCCCACCCTGTGTCCATGCGTTCTCATTGTTCAACTCCCACCTATGAGTGAGAACATGCAGTGTTTGGTTTTCCGTCCTTGCGATAGTTTGCTCAGAATGATGGTTTCCAACTTCATCCATGTCCCTACAAAGGACATGAACTCATCCTTTTTTATGGCTGCATAGAATTTTTAAAAATACATTTACAATAGCCTTCAAAATATAAAGTACTAGAGATAATTCTGACAAAGAATATACAATATTCTTACACTAAAAAGCAGGAAACACTACTGAGAAACTAGAAAACTAAATAAAAGAAAGTACATTATGGTCATGGAATAGAAGACTCAATATTATCAAGATGTCAATTTTCCCACAATTGATCCAAATAACAAATTGATTAAAATCCCGACAGTCTTTTTTATAGAAATGGACAAGGTGATTCTTAAATTCATGCAGAATTACGATAGCCCCACATTATCCAAAACTACTTTAAAAAGGAAGAACAAAGTTGGAATACTTATAATACTTGGTGTAAAACTTATTGTAAAGCTATAATAGTTAATGCAGTGTGGTATTGTATGAGGCAGACAAATAGATTAAGAGAATGGAATAGAGGGTTTAGAAATAGGAAGATACATAGTTGGTCAACTGATTTTTGTTAAAGGTGCAAAGAAAATTCCATGGGAAAAGAATTGTCACAAATGGTTTTGGAACAACTGGATGTCCATACTTACAAAGAAAAAATTTTGATCCATACTTTCACCATATAAAAATTATCTCTAAATATTTCATAGAACCTAGGTGTAAAACCTAAAACCATAAAACTTCTAGCATACAGTATAGGAGAAATCTTTGTGATCTTAGATTAGGCAAAGATGTTTTTGCCATGAGACCAGAAACATGATCCATAAAAGAAAAAAACACTTGAGAGTTATTTCGCTTATGAAAATTAAAAATTTCTAGTCTTCAAAAGGCATTTTCAACAGAAAACTAAAAGACAAGCTAGACTAGAAGAAATATTTGCAAATCACCTATATGATAAAGAGTTTGTTTGCAGAATATATGATCTCCCATAACTCAAAATAAGGAAACCAACAAACCAATTTTCGAAAATGGACAAAACACATGAAGAGACACTTGATCAAAGATATGCTGACAAATAAGCATGTGAAAAGATTCTCAACATTATTAATTGTTAGGAAATCCAAGTTAAAACCACAATGAGAAATGACCATCCATCTATTAGAATGGCTAAAACTAAAAAGACTCATCATACCAACTGTTGGCATGCACGTATAAGAACAAAAATTTTTAGAAATTGTTAGTGATAATATACAATGGTATATCCACCTTAGAAAACAGTTTGAGAGTTAAAGGTAGAAATATGCCTACCAAATGGTCCTACCACTTACTACTAGGTATTTACAAAAGGAAATTAAAGAATGTATACATACAATGACTTGTACATGAATATTCATAGCAGCTTGATTTGTAATGACCAAATAACAATATCCCAATGTTATTGCCCCAAATGTCCATCACCAGATGCCTGGATAAATAAATCGTGATATATTCCTCCAATGAAATACTAATCAACACTAAAAAGGACAGATACATGCAACAACACGGATGGATCTCAAAATAATTATGCTAAGTGAAGAAGCCACAAAAGGTACATACATATGATTTCATATACATAAACTTCTAGAAAATGTAAACCAATCTGCAGTGACAGAAAGCGGATCAGTGGTTGCCTTGGGAGCAGAAGAGGGGAGAAAGGAGCAAGAGGGAGAGACGGCAAAGAGGCAGGAGGAAACTCGACAGTGATGGGTATGTTCATTAATTTGTTTGTGGCAATGACATCACAGGCATATGAATTTGTCAAAAGCAATCAAATTTGTTCACTTTAAATATGTACAGTTTATTGTGTCAGTTAACTCTCAATAAAGCTGTTAAAATACATAAGAGAAATGCCAAAAGCAACTGAAGTCTGGAAGAACTGAGAGATGAATTGAACAAATGAAAAAGAAGAAATTGGCAAAAGAGCTCAGAGATTTAAAAAAAAAAAAAACAGCAAAAATATACTGCCTGAAAATGAGAGTATACAAAAACAATGCCTTTCTTTGCAACTTTAAGAGATGGAACTGTTCTCCTGCACCCGGATGTATCATGTTTCATTGAGAGAAATACAGGAGCTGGTATTAGATAAAAAATCATGTAGATGAGCATTTGCAGAATTGTAAAACAATTTTTTGTTTCATAGATATCAGGTAACCAATAGACTATTATGGTACAAATTTTAAAATGCATAGCGAAGAACAACAACAAAAACAATTTGTGTTAATAGAATAGGTAGCTCACGCCTGTAATAGCAGCACTTTGGGAGGCCGAGGCGGGTAAAACACTTGAGGTCAGGAGCTGGAGATCAGCCTGGCCAAGATGGCAAAACCCCATCTGTACTAAAAATACAAAAATTAGCTTGGCATGGTGGTGGGTACCTGTAATCCCAGCTACTCAGGAGGCTGAGGCAGGAGAATTGCTTGAACCCAGGAGGCGGAGGTTGCAGTGAGCCCAGATCGCACCACTGCACTCCAGCCTGGGCAACAGAGTGAGATTCTGACTCAATAATAATAATAATAATAATAATAATAATAATAATAAATAGAATAGCTAACAACTGTGATGGTGGCTAGCTGAGATTAGTTGAGTGACTGAATCATGATATCTAATATCCACTAACATTTTCACATGCATCACACTCCCATCTGAAATCAGTCCCTTTGCATTAGATCCCATCCCTTCTCTCCTACTTAATAATGCAGTTCAACATTTCTATACTCTCCTCACTCTTCAACATTTCTATACTTTCTCCCCTCCCCCTTGGGAAGATACCATATTAATTAAAAAAAAAAACACAACAGAACAAAAGTTTGCAAATATACTCTTATTCTTCCATCCTAATAAAAGCATCTCATGGTCCCAGATAGTTACCCCACCATGTATTTTCTCTCCTTTATTTGTGCCTCCAATCTTGGCTTTCAATTTTCTTGTAAACCATGCTAATTTCTTCCATATCATTCTTTGAGCTTGTTCCTGTCAGTATCAACAGTGACCTCTGCTTTCTTAAATCTAATAGCCAGTTAGGTATTTGTCCTCTTATTTTATTTACACACGCTCTCTTGTCAATCTCATCTAAGTTTGTGCTTTAAATTGCAAATATGTTCGAGATTCCCAAATTTATTTCTCTAACCCAGATCTCTTTTCCAAACTTGAATTCATATATCCAACTGCCTCTTTAACACTTCTAGAAATTTCTAATAGACGTCTGAAACAGAGCATGCCCAAAATTAAAATTCTGAACTCTATCTCACAAGACTGGCTTTATCTCCGGGATTTCCTTTTTCAGTTGATGACGACTCCATCTTTCAGTTGCTCAAAAAGTGTTTTTTACTCTTCTTCTTATACAGCAAATTTAATTCTTCAAAAAATATTAGTAGCATGAACTACAACAACAACAGCTTCAAACCTGGTCTTTCTCATTATCTTCACATGAGCCACTATCCATCATCTCTCAGCTGGATTACCGCAGTGACCTCGTCTCCCTGCTTTGGCTCTAAATTCTTTTCAAGTAATTTTATTAAAATGTAAAGTAGATCTTGCCACATCTCTGATCAAAATCTTTCCAGGGCTCTACTTTTTCACTGAATGAAATAGAAACTACTTACTTACAAGACACTACCTAACCTTCCTTCCTTAACAACTTGAGATGTTATTCTAGTTCTCTCCCTCTCTCTCCTTCCATTCTAGCCACATTAATTCCCTTGCTATTTCTGGAAACTGCCAGGCACACGCTTCCTTAGGACTGTGCACTATCTGTTCATTCTACCTGGAACTCTGTGACCCAAGGTATCTATATGGTCATCTCCTTTATCTTTTTTTAAGTCACTACTGATAAGCCACCTTTGCAGTAAGGCTTACCCTGGTGTTTCTTATTTAATTATATAACATGATTACCCCTCAACCCTCACTCCACACCCTCCTTAGCATGCTCTGCATTTTCTGTTTTCACTAGCAATTGTCCATATACTACGTAATACTACATTATTTACTTATTTTATTTTTATTTTTATTTTTTTATTTATTTTTGAGACTGAATTTTGCTCTTGTCACCCAGGCTGTAGTACAATGGCACAATCTTGGCTCACTTCAACCTCCATCTCCCGGGTTCCAGCGATTCTCCTGCCTCAGCCTCCCAAGTAACTGGGATTACAGGCACCCACCACCACGCCCAGCTAATTTTTGCATTTTTAATAGAGACAGGGTTTCACCATGTTGGCCAGGCTGGTCTTGAACTCCTGACCTCAGGTGATCTTCCCACCTCAGCCTCCCAAAGTGCTGGGATTACAGGCCTGAACCACCACTCCCAGGCTTATGTTTATTCTTGATTACCAATTCCATACCCCTCATTTAAGCTACATGAGGACAAAGTCCTTCCATTATTTGTAAGATTGTGTTTAATGAGGCATCCCAGATTTCTTCTCCGTTGTAAAAGCTCTTTTCTGGTTAAATCCCTGCCCTTTGAGATTCATTCTCAGCAGCTCCTGATGCCATACCCCACTGCACAGTACCGGGAAACATTCTCATCCCACCTTTTGGAGGGGGTGGAAGTAGTAGGTAGAAAGTTCTGACAAAGGCTCATAACCTTGAAAAAATATTTATTCCAATTTCTGTTAAAGTACAAATTTACCCTTTTCCATCTTTCCTTTCAAATGGAACCATTTGAGGGCCTCATCTGGGAAAAAAAGCTGCAGCCGTGATACGACACATGTTGAATGTGGGTACTGAATTGACAATACACATAGAATGGTGCTATGCACACAGTAAATACACAGTTAATATCACTTGAATGTGTGGATGGATATGAAGCATTTTCACTTGGTATGTATACTGAGGTTCTCAAATGGTTCCATTTGAAAGGGAAAGACAGAAAAGGCATATTTGTACTTTAACAGAAATTGGAACAAATATTGTTCCAAGGACACGAGCCTTTGTCACATTTCATACCTGCCTCACTCCCCCAAATGGTGGGCTGAGAATGTTGCACAGTGCTGCATTGCGAAGTATGGGATGAGGAACTAGTTAGAATGAATCTCAGAAGGCAGAGATTTAACCAGAGCAGAGCTTTAACTGAGGAGTAGGAATTTGGACACACTTTGAGGGAACTGAAGAGAGGCAGTTGCACCTTCTATCCCAGGGGAGCAGAGGGTGTAGGAGAGAATGCGTGACCCCATTTGAAAGAGTTATAAAAGAAGTTGAAGACTGTGGGTGCTAAGCCAACCACGGCAAGGGACTTTTTTTTTTTTTTTTTTTAATTTTGAGTTCTGGGATCCATGTGCAGAATGTGTAGGTTTGTTACATAGGTAAATGTGTGCCACGGTGATTTGTCACATCTATCGACCCATAACCTAGGTATTAAGCCCCACGTGCATTAGCTACTTACCCTGATGCTCTCCCTCCCCCAGCCCCTCCAACAGGCCCCAGTGTGTGATGTCCCCCTCCCTGTCTCCATGTTTTTTCATTGTTTAGCTCCCTTTTATGAGTAAGAATGTTTGGTTTCCTGTTCCGGTGTTAGTTTGCTGAGAATGATGGCTTCCAGCTCCATCCATGTACCTGCAATGGACATGATCTTGTTCCTTTTTATGGCTGCAAAGTATTCCACGGTGTGTATGGACCACATTTTCTTTAACCAGTCTATCATTGATGGGCTGGGCAATCAGGCAAGAGATGGGAACATTTCTTGAACAGACTAAAGATATATAGACCCTTTTTTTGGCCATGAATTGAGGATTTCAGAGAATATTATGGTGTAATATAACAAGGGTGGTGACTGGAGGGCGGTACGTGGTGTTGTCAACTTAAGTATTTACATAAAAAGGAAGCTCTGACAGAGGAAGAGCCTCAGCCTCTACAGTCAGGGCACACACAGACCTCTCTAAACAAAATATTGCATGGCTTGGAATCTTTGTGTTTCTGATGGTACCCTAGCCCTACGGGACAGGCAGGCAGACTCATTCGCTTCTAAGACATATACGCCCTATTGTCTGTGTCAATATTTTTTTTTATTTGCTAAGTTTCTTTTTTCTTTTTTTGATTATACTTTAAGTTCTGTGTTACATTTGCAGAACGTGCAGTTTTGTTACATAGGTATACAAGTGCCATGGTGGTTTGCTGCACCCATCAACCCATCACCTACGTTAGGTATTTCCCCTAATGTTACCTCTCCCCTAGCCCCCACCCCACTACAGGCTCCAGTGCGTGATGTTCCCCTCCCTGTGTCCGTGAGTTCTCATTGTTTAACTCCCACTTATGGGTGAGAACATGTGGTATTTGGTTTTATGATCTTGAGACAGTTTGCTGAGAATGATGGTTTCCACCTTCATCCATGTCCCTGCAAAGGGCATGAACTCTTCCTTTTTTATGGCTGCATAGTATTCCATGGTGTATATGTTCCACATTTTCTTAATCCAGTCTATCACTGATGGACATTTGGATTGGTTCCAAGTCTTTGCTATTGTGAATAGTGTCACAATAAACATATGTGTGCATGTGTCTTTACTGTACAATGATTTATAATCCTTTGGGTATTTGCCCAGTAATGGGATTGCGGGGTCAAATGGTACTTCTAGTTCTAGATCCTTCAGGAATCGCCACACTGTCTTACACAATGGTTGAACTAATTCACACTCCCACCAATGGTGTAAAAGTATTCCTATTTCTCCACATCCTCTCCAGCATCTGTTCTTTCCCGACGTTTTAATGATTGCCATTCTAACTGGCGTGCGATGGTATCTCATTGTGGTTTTGATTTGCATTTCTCTAATGACCAGTGATGATAAGTATTTTTTTCATATGTCTGTTGGTACATAAACATCTTCTTCTGAGAAGTGTCTGTTCATATCCTTTGCCCATTTTTTGATGGGGTTGTTTTTTTCTCGTAAATTTATCAAGATAACATTGTTTTTATATCTATTCTTGGACTGTAATAATTTTCAGTGAAGTGGGATAATGAACATCAGTAGTCCAAAAAGCAGGAACCAATGGTTTTGGAGAGCTTATATGATTTTGCTACTTTTGAAAATTTAAGACCCAACTTAAGTGTGTTCCTTTAATGTGTGCTTTCAGGTAAATACTACATGGTTACCAAAGTTGGGTGTCAAAATTGATCAAAAAACTAATAATGCACATGATGCTTACTGAATATAAACTACAAATTATATGGTTTTTCTTGGTCTGCATGTGTCTACCAAAGTGAACTTATTTAAAGAAAACATATGGGCCAGGCGTGGTGGCTCACACCTGAAATCCCAGCACTTTGGGAGGCCAAGGTGGGCGGATCACAGGGTCAGGAGATCGAGACCATCCTGGCTAGCACGGTGAAACCCCGTCTCTACTGAAAATACAAAAAAATTAGCTGGGCATGGTGGCGGGTGCCAGTAGTCCCAGCTACTTGGGAGGCTGAGGCAGGAGAATGGCGTGAACCCGGGAGGCGCAGCTTGCAGTGAGCCGAGATTGCGCCACTGCACTCCAGCCTGGGCGACAGAGTGAGACTACGTCTGGGGAGGGGGGAGGGATAGCATTAGGAGATATACCTAATGTAAATAATGAGTTAATGGGTGCGGCACACCAACACGCACATGTATACATATGTAACAAACCTGCAAGTTGTGCACATGTACCCTAGAACTTTAAGTATAATAAAAAAAGTAAATAAATAATAAAAAAATTCTTGATAATATATTTAAAAAAAGAAAACACATGTAAAACTTACTGAAACAATAAATTAGAAAATCTGATAAATTCTACTTTCATTGCTTCCAATACAGTAACTTCAATAAATTGCAAGGAAATTGTTAGAGATTTTTAGAGGAATAATTTTTAAGGACAAAGTGTTCTTACATTTATTACACTAACCGTATGCATGTAGATATTTCAAAATACTTTAAAGGTATTTATTCTCTTTATATATTAATTTCAAGTTCATTGCTATTATAAACCTATTCATTAACAAAAATGGAAAACATAAAAGCTGACTTCCACCCATAATATCACAAATGTCTAATGTGGGTACTGAATTAATGATGTTGCTACTTATTTCATAAAAGTGTAAAACAATATTTTCATAGGATAGATCTTGCTTTACATAAAGTGTTCTTGAACTGCATGAGAGACACTGAATAATTCTGTACAGAAGTCCAGATTCAACTTTCCTGAAATACTGGGGAATGACTAGATAAATGATCATAGCTAATGTTTATTGTTTAGGTAAAAGTACCTAAGTAGAAAAGAGATCTTTAGGCCAGGCACAGTGGCTCATGCCTTTAAACTCAGCAATTTGGGAGGCCGAGGCAGGCAGATCACTTGAGGTCAGGAGTTCAAGACCAGCCTGGCCAACACGATGAAACCCTGTCTCTACTAAAAATACAGAAATTAGCCAAGTGTGGTGGTGTGCATCTGTAATCCCAGCTAGTCAGGAGATGGAGGCAGGAGATTTGCTTGAACCTAGGAGGCGGAGGTTGCCTTGAGCCAAGATCACCACCAGTGCACTCCAGCCTGGGCAATAGAGCCAGACTCTGTCTCAAAAACAAACAAAACAAAAAAGAAAAAAAAACAAAAGAAAAGTGATCTTTAAAATAACGTTTAATCCTCCTCCTGCTATTCTTGTTTCCACAGCGTACATAATTGTTCCACCACTATAACGGTTTCACATGTATACATTTAACTTGGAGTTCAACAGAAGGGACAGAAAGATTCTAAAAATACCTGAAAGAGAGATGTAAACATTAAAAAAGGCAATAATTTAAGTGGTAAAAATAATTCTAGCTAATGGCTTTATATGGACTAGCTTTTTGCTTTGGGACAATTCTTAGTTACGGAAGCTAAGACAGCCTTACCCCAGTTAGGTAACTCACACAGGTCACAAAGGCTGTTAGTTTTGGAGCAGACTGCTATCCTGATACTTTGTTTTCAAGTTCTTAACTGTCTCTATCCCCTTATTTGATTAGCTGATCCAGTACAGAGTAATAGTCAAACATTTAAGGAAGTTTGTATTTAGATTTGCAAGTAGAAAGAAGGGGACAAATATTTTGAACTCCTTCAATGTTCCTGACACAGTATTAAGTACTTACGGAGTTTTCTCACTATTTATCTTTATACTCATATTTGGTAAAGCCTTTATAAGACTATAAGATCTGAGATTTGTTTGGAATCAAGCAACTGAACAATGAAAAATAAATGTAAGTAATTAAAGATTTGGGAAGTAATCCTATTAATAGAAGAAAACAATATATTTTTGTGTAGAAAAGGGTATGTTTGTGAGAAATTTACTAATAAGAGTTTCTAGACGTCTAAAAGGCATTTGTGAACAGAGTTTTCTTGTTTTCCCAAGCCAATAGGAATAGAAACAAAACTAAATTATATGGCGCGGGGTACAGTATTCATGAGTAAAATGTAACTAAGAATTAGCACGACGCTGATATAATATTGAGTAACCACTGTATATCAGTACTAAACGCAGAGACAGACATAGAGATATCAAGTCATATTAGGAAAGACATAATATCAATTCCCATTCCTTTCTTCTCCGGTGTTTTTCTTAGGGAAATAAACATAAATAAACAAATGTTTATGTATATAAATTTCATCCTGCTTTCCAATCTATAAGTTATGTGAAATTATCTCTATTTTTATAAAGAAACTATTAGAGTTTAAGAAGTTTTCCCAATTTCATAAAGAAATTAAGTGGAAGCCAAGGGAGATAGTTTATGGAGAAAAAATTAAAGCACAAAGCTTGGAGTTAGAATATCTGCGTTCCTGTGTGGACCTGGGCATTTTCTATCATTTGACTGTGAGAAAATTACTTCTCAATACTTTATTTGTAAAGTAAAACATAAGAATACACACAAAATTGTTGGAAAGATTAAATAGGCATAGTGTCAGTAGAAACACTTTGAATATAAATATAAATACTTTTTAAAGAATTTATGGAAGCACAGACTTCTTTCTTGGCCTATGGTTGAAGATTAAATTCAAGAAACCTAAATGCTCATGTTTTTAGTCAATAAGACTTTGATCTAAACTTTTAAAACTGCTTCTGACCAAATGTTTTTATGTGACTACTTCTCATTTTCAAACTCATGCACAGTATAAGTCATTCTTGCCATCTAACATGTGTCTAATATGGTTCATGATTTGCATTAACTTTGAGAGATTTTAGTTACCTAATAAGGAAAACAATAGTAGTTAGAACATTCTGCATCTTTGAGTTATCACCTACCCAGTATTACAAGAAAGTACTACAAGATGGTCCTTGCGATATACAGGGATGGAGAATAACAGTGAACAATGAAAACTACTTACAACTTCAGAGAAGAACAGGATGGATGTTAGGGCCAACAAGTTTAAAATGCCTTTTACCTCTTTATATGTTACTCATTTTATCACATCCAAGTGGAATTATTATTGCACTTCTTATTATTGAAAGCTTCTAGATATTTGCAAGAAGCACATAGACCCAATAATTAATCTGATCCTCAGTCACCAAAAAAAAAAAAAATATGCTTGAGTCATAAATAGCAGCAGAATCCATTGATTGTAAGTAAAGTAAAAGGGAGACATTACTGAGCCATTTCCACCAAGCAAGATAATTAAAGTCAGAGATGCTGTTTCCTGCTTCCCTGGTATAAACAATGAAGCTGCTCTACTGGCCTCTCCACAGCCTGGATGTCCCAAGGCCACCTCCCTCTTCTTTCCTTCCACATTCTCTAAAGAGGATTCTGGGTCATAAAGGAAGGAAAATTGGTGTAACTTCTTTCCTGAAACGACTTCAGCTTCCTCTGTGTTTGCATTTGTGACATCTTATTATAAGACGAGCTAACATCTATTATTAATTGATGCACTAATTAAAGCCATACTTGCAGTTTCCATTAGCTTATTCCCTAAATTCTCCAGAGTTGGCTGTCTGGTTTTAATCAAAACCAAATGGTAGCCCAAATTCCCAGCCTGGAGCAGCTAGGAGGAAGTCATTCAAGGGGGGCACAAGAAAGCAGAAAAGATAAACAGATGATAGTTCACAAAATTTGTGACGGACGAAGGATGCAGATACCATGAGCGGCTTTAGAGATGTGATTCAGGAACGCTGCCACGCTAGATGGAAGCAGTTGTAAGTGTTTAATGTCAGCAAGACTCTAATACGATCAAGATGGAGCCTGTCTTCTGCTCCAGCACTGGAGTTTTGTAACTGGAGGATTCTGACTAGAGGTAATGCGCTGCTGCATTTGCCATAACACAAACTATTTTAATTCTGTGAAGGATTCTTGTGATCAGAGAGATCTGGAAGAAATCGTTCTATTAACTGGATGCTTGGGATTTTACTCACAGATGGTCTCAGGGACAGAATGAAAAGCTGCAGCATTTCCAATTTTAAGTCATGTTCAGAAAAGGTTTTACCATTCAGAAGAATTATGGTATTAAGGCTAAATTCATCTTGCTCTCTTAAAAGATCTTTTGAAACGAGAGCAAGCACAGGCATTTTGATTAAGCTGTGCATATACATTTAATATAGTGGAAAGGTTGTGGATAGAGAGAGAACTATGTTTTCCTTCTTTCTTTCTTTCTTTTTCATAAGCAGTGTGGGATAGAAAAAGCTCTAGGACTTTATGACTCTCCAGCTAATCACCTCAAGAGCTTTGACAAAACTCACTTGAGTTCTGTGTAAAATCAGAACTCCTAAAACGCCCAGGCGGCTGGGCTCTCCCCTCCTCCCCTCTCTTCCTACAGCCCTTCTCGCATGCACACTCCTCAGAGGCAGGAAATACTTTCCAGGCAATCTGGGCCTGGTTGTAGAGGCCCCTTTTGCAAAACCTCAGCCTGAATTTAGTAGACAGAAGTCACTAGGAATGCCTTGACAGTATCCTGCCTTAGCTAAGGCTCCCTCCAGCTGCAGAGGGTGTTTTTGTTAGAATCACAAGCTGCGTGAAACTGCTCAGAATAGAGCCATGATCTCAACCACGAAATGGGAACTTAGATTTTGGAGAAACTAACGGGGACGGACTTCTTTCCCAGCCTGAGTGCTGAGCAGTGTCATGCCTTGGTGTTTCAGCTCCTCGTTGTCTAGGTAAGACGCTATGGACTATCTTTATGCTTTGAGGCAGTCTTTGAAGAGGCAGAAAGATTGAGATAAATGTTAGCATCTTGCACTGAGTTGGTGACTTCCTAGGTTTTAGAGCAAAGCCATAAAATCAGAAGTGGAAAATGTTTGATAAGTAGAAAATTGTGAGTCAATTCGTTTGAGCAAACTGTCAGTTCTGAAACAGGTTCCATATAGATTTAACTCTTTTCCTCCATAAAGTAAGATTTTATTTTTAATCTCTTTTTATGTTTAGCTTATTTATTAATTGAGCTGTCAGATCAGTTTTCCTATTTCTTGGCATAACGTGAAACAAATACATTTTCTCACACATCAGTGTGAGGTGTAAATGAATTCCTCCCCTACCTTCCTTTGCCATCAGGGATAGTAGAAAGCACCCGAGTGACTTTTGCTTAATAATCAGTCTCCAAAGATTATTTCGTGTCTCATTTAAAACTACGAAGATTGAATTTCTTATTATTTTACCCAAGCCAGTTTCAACCATATGTCAAGCTTCTCCTGTACAGCTTAAAAGTTTCATTTAAAAAAAAAAAGTAAACACGTGAAACTTCAGGAATTAATTCTGCCCTAAATAGTATTTAATCTGAGTTTTGGAAATTTAAATGTCGGAATCGAATTTAGTTTATATTAATTTTCCTGGATTCACTGCTTGCTCAGGTCACATTTTGTGTAATATTTTGAATAACTGAAGTCAATCCCAATGACACTGACACTCATTATAACTCTTTTCAGGTAGCCAGAAATCACTCCAGACATATGGAAACTGTTTGTGTCCTTACTTTATGTAATCGTAAAATTATATTTCCACCTGACTGTAGTCTCTTTAAGGTAATCTTAAATGTTTAAATGTACAATATATTAGGAAAGAAGTTTAGTAATGACTGAAAAAGTATGGACTTATAATGCATAAGATACCGTTGTATTTCTGAATATTTATAACAAAATTCGTCATTTTATAGAAATAAAATGGTACATAAAGGGAAGAAATATTCATGTACATTTTCAAATCTATTAGATGAACACAAAATATACTAAGTGAAAGATGGAGAGCTATTTTGACAGTTGGATCATAAGAAATGAAGTAACTGTTTTCATTATAAGTTTTTATATAGTACAAGGTGACCATCTGCTGTATTAGCTATTCTCAAATTTTATGCTAGAATAACTTATATTGATAAATTTTAACTATTCACTGACAATTTGTGTTAAAACTTCTTAAATATGACAAAAAGAATCTACTTTTTATATATGTGAAATATAAAATACTGACTTATATAAATTATGCTTTAATTAAAATCTCCAAATGGAATTTCAGGGAAGGAAAGAACCTAAGAGATTGTCTCCTCTAACAATGTCTTGAGGTTGTCTACAAGAAGCTGAGAAATGGGATTTAAAAGCGACCTGTCCAAGGTCACACTTCTAGCTAGTAGAAGAGATGAAAGCAGAACCACAGCGCCCTGATTCATAATTCAGATACCTTTTTATCCCATCATCCTGCCCTCCAATAATAATTACGCATAATGAAGTATGAACATGTCCAGTAGGAGGGTGCTTTGCAGACATAAATTTGGAGTTCCTCTTATTTAAAAAAAAAAAAGGGTAAAACTGTCACCAATGTTACTTATGTGGGAAAAAAATCATAACTTTAAAAAAAATCAAATTAGTGTGCCTTCAATAAACACTTTACAGTAGTAACTTGCTTTATGACTATTTTATTATATTCAATGTTTATGTCAAGAAAATCAATCCATATGCTAATAATTGTATTAATTTTAATCTGGTGTTTCTTTAAAAATAGGGCTAGAAAAGAGCTTTTCTAATTTATATCCTTGTACTCAAATGATCATAATGAAATTATCCCAACCAATGACTTTCAGAGGCAATTTTACAGCAAACGCCCCCCAGACATCCTTTCTTCTATCTAGCCTAAATCATTGTTGCTGTAGCTTATTTCAAGTTCTATGTGGGTTTTTTCACTAAATATATAAAAAGCCTAAGTTGACATATAAAAAATATGTTTACATTTCTCCAGCATGTTTGCAATCCCTTAACTGATTTGTATGTCTACTCTAAGCCTTCTACAAAGTCATTTAATTGTAGAATGCAGAATTTTTACAGTATATAAATAAATGTCTGACCAATGTGGTATAAAATGGGAGCATTGGCTATTTCATCTGCATCATACTTCATATATGACAATATTTGTTGCTGCGTGTGCTGAAGCAGTATACCTTCTCAGACAAGACCCTTTCTCATAAACGTAACACATTCCATTTCTAGTAGCTGCCATTTTTTTAGAGAGAATGTGTCATGATGCTTTTTTTTTTCCATTTTCATGACCAGATTGAGTTTCCTGATGTTATTACTACTTAAAAGAGACACTATTCAACACTTCCTTTCACTGTCACCACACTCTACATTATTGGAATGAGAAATAAGTGCAGTAAAGTGGTGGCTCTTATAGCTGACTGCATGATTCCTAGAAGGCCTAGTAAAAGAGAGCACGCCACTTCATTTTCTTCATAAGGACATTATAATATTAAAAAAAAGAATTTTTCAGTCTCTGTCTATACCCACCCATACCATATAACTCACTACAAATACTTATGGGATGGTTTAATCTTATTCATAGAGTTTTAGGTCTTACAGGCTTAAAATAGGTCAAAAATGGATCATTTGAAATTTGTCTTTTGTTTGTATTTTATTTGTTTCCTCTTGAAAAATGAGTGATGTCAGTGTGATAAAATGAGAATCACTCTTTAAAAACCATTACAGTGTGGCAAAGTTCCAAATGACCAAGATCTAGATCAGGGATTTTATTATCAAAATAGAGACATGTCAAGAATTACACATGAGAATTGGAGGAGGACAAGGGAACACTGAAAACTTTCAAGTTTGAGGGAAGTAGTGTGAATATTGGGCCTGCTTTCCCCACACGAAAGATAAGCCCCTTGCATAAACAACATAGACCAAACAGAGTTACAGAGAAGAATGTCTCTTGATTGACTTTGGTGTGATAGAGAAATACAGTGTTTACTTCTATGGTTCTGTTTTGGCTTTAAACTGATAGTTTATAAAGTTTTGATAAATAAATGGGCTAATTTTTAAGAAAGTTAAACAGAATAATAATGAATAAACTAGGATCTTGAGACCCAGTTAAAAAAGATTGTTAATTTTGATTCAGTGGATTAGAGTATATAAATGAACTTTAAAAGATTAAACAGTGACTCAAATGCCAAAAAAAAGCTGAAAGATAATGTAAACAGCATGCATATGAACTTGCTCATTAATTGAGATAAATGGGTGGAAAAGACAACTGTATGTGTGAAAAGGTTGTTTCTGTATTAGCTTGAAATAACAAAGTGTTTTAGCAATGCAATTCAAATAATTCAAAGAGAAAATCAGCCCTGTTAATGGAAATGAGATAGAAAAGAAGTAGGAAGATTAAACAGCAAGTTTAGATACTCAATTAGTGTTTCTTTTATTCCCAGCAATTAGCAAAATACCTAGCATGTCAGGAATTATCAACACTTATTTGTCAATAAATGTTTGTGAAATGAATGGGAGGAAAAGCAAAGGAAAAAAAAAAAGGAAAACCAGGGTTGAGGAATGGTATTGTGTAGGAGTTGGACTTCTTTCTTATTTTCCAGACATCCTGTAATAATAGAATAATAATTTCTAAAGGGGAAGGAAAATAAGAGGTTGGAAAGAGCCATCAGAGCCTGGGGCCAGAGGTTAACAACACTCTCATTAGATGACATTTCAAGTTCATTAAGCACCAGAAGGAAGCATAGGCATCCAGAAATGGTTTGAAATTAAAAGTTACATGAGGCCAGTGAGGACAGAGCACTAGTGAATTTTCCACAATTTAAATGGGGTGGTGTACTGAAAAAAATAATGGGCAAAGTTAGAAAACTGGCTCTGATTTCCTCTTTACCACTTGACGCTCTGTGATTTGATGCTTGCCCCGTAACTACTTTGCGTTTCTGCTTTTTATTAGTAAAGTAGGGGATTGCCAGGTCATGTTGAGCATTAGATGAGATTTGATGTGTGCAAATTGTTTTGCATACAGTGTAATCAACAAGTCCTTGTTTAAAAAGGCATAAGTCAATTAATCAAGAAAGAATGTGGGAGGCTGAGGCAGTCAGATCACCTGAGGTCAAGAATTCCAGACCAGCCTGACCAACATGGAGAAACCCCATCTCTACTGAAAATGCAAAAAACTTTAGCTGGGCATGGTAGCAGACACCTGTAATCCCAGCTACTCAGGAGGCCGAGGAAGGAGATCACTTGAATCTGGGAGGCAGAGGTTCCAGTGAGCCGAAGTCACGCCACTGCACTCCAGATTGGGCGACAAGGGCAAAACTTCGTCTCAGGAAAAAAAAAAAAAAGAAAAGAATAGAGAATAATAGTGTTTCACTCACATTATGTTCTAATCACTCATCTATATTGAAATATCATGGACATAGAAGAGATAGTTTAAGCTCATACTCAGCCCTGGATTCTGCAGCTAATATCAGCTGAAAGCTAAAGGAGTCATCATCATCATCACCACCACCATTACCATCATCATGATCAAGTCACTTTACATCTAGTGAGTGCTTGAAATGTGCCATGGACTAAGTGTTCTACATATATTATAATCTCATTATTATTAAGTCATCATTTTCCCATCAACAGTTTTTTCATTATTCCCATTACAGAACTGAGAAAACTGAGGTACATAGAATTTAGGCAACTAACCCTAATCACCAGGAAAAAAAAAGTTATTTCACAGACATCCTCGCAAAAATGGGAGAGAATTCCTGCCCACCAGTATGTATTTGACACTGAGCTAGTTACTCAGTGCTGCCAAAGTTCTTCACTATCAAATTAGAGCAATAATGGTATTTGTTTCATACAATATTTGTATTACTACTAAAGGAGATAGCTTCTAAGTAACATACCAAATACAGTACTTGGCCCATAATAAGTGCTTAATTAATTGAAGCATTTTTTTTTACTGTAATTATCATTGCAAGTTTCCAATGCACTTAGTATTTCTTAGGTATTAAGAAAAACACTTGGTGATAAAAAGAAGCTCAAACATTTATAGGTAGATGACAAAATTAAGATGAGATGATAGAAATGTATGGAAGACAAAAGTTGATAGCAGAGACACTGACCCCAGGTAGGACACCAAGCTAACAGAAGTAATTAAGTTCCTAATGACATCTCGTTCCTGATTTCAGTGAAAATTATGCTTATAGAATGACTGAAAATGTAATTCCCTACTGTCAACTTGCTATCTGAGCACCTGTGTTGATGTAGCTATATCTGTTATTTACACTTAGTGATTACTGTGTCTACTGTTGGAGTGTTCTTAGAAATGATAGCAAAGCTAAAAATAAAGTGACCACTTAAAGCAAAACCACATCTCACCACGATGATGATAAAACATTATAATCCGTGTTCCTTGTTGAACAAAAATATCTTTTCATAAGAAGACAAACCACATTTCAATCATACTGCTTTGCCATTAATAATAAAAAGATCAGCCACACGTTTAATATCAATTTTAACCCTAGGCTATTTCATGTTACATGAAAAACTTCAAATGAAACAAGCTCAGAGGAAAGGCAATACTTTTCTTTATTGTAAGAGATTCTACAGAAAGGATGTATTATGGCAAAAAAGATAATGAATTTATTTGCAGAATTAACCTAAGGTACAATGTATTTGTAAATGCCCAAATTATTCTGCATAAGATCAAACACTACTATTAAGAAGAATTAAGAAGATTGCATACTTTAAAAAAAAATAACACATGGAGATCCAAAGAAAACATAGATACTTAGAAATTACTACATCCGGCCAGGTGCGGTGGCTCACGCCTGTAATCCCAGCACTTTGGGAGGCCGAGGCGGACAGATCACGAGGTCAGGAGATCGAGATCATCCTAGCTAACACAGTGAAACCCCTTCTCTACTAAAAATACAAAAAAAATTAGCTGGGTTTGGTGGCGGGCACCTGTAGTCCCAGCTACCCAGGAGGCTGAAGCAAGAGAATGGCGTGAACCCAGGAGGCAGAGCTTGCAGTGAGCCAAGATCGTGCCACTGCACTTCAGCCTGGGTGACAGACCGAGACTCCGTCTCAAAAAAAAAAAAAAAAGAAAAAGAAATTACTACATCCATAAAGCAATATTGTCCCTCATGGCTGTGTTAATTCTGGGATCTCCTAGAAGCCAATATCCCCAGAAAGATCTCAGTGATATCAGGAAAATATCATAAAATATTCCCAGTTTCCTCAAATTACATGTGGGTTGCTAAAGAAAATGTTAACAGAATCTCCAAATCTGGCTGACTTCAGCCATAAAGTGGGTGGTAAGTCAAACACTGCCAGTATCTGGTCTCCTCTCTGCAAGAAAATTAGACACTACGGGAAGCGACATTAAATAGCAGCAACCTGAACGTAAAAATAGAGCACCACTGAAATAACAGCTTGCAGTTTTGCAACACCCCGCTCTTTTCTCATGAGCTGACTTCTAGTGGATTGAAAGAGTTAACTTTCAAACTTGCCTGAATCACTGAGGGCTAAGAATGAGAAAAAAAAAAATGTTTTAAGTTGAGTAAAAACTCAGATATACCTAAAAATAGGTTAACAATAAAATAATATTTTTCAGCTGCGTACCTATTTCTTCATTTTTCTTCTAAAGACTTAAACTGATGGAAGGTTGGATGTGTCTTTTGGAAAAAGTGATACACTACTTATTCCCCTTACTTGGCTCATTATAGATGACTTATTCTTTAATTTGGTAAACTTTTTGATGCTTTCCAGACAGCCTAAAGACATGGAAGCTACTTCATATATAATATTTTAATCTCCATTAAGCAATTTGCCAATAAAAATTTAAACAGGGATTCATGTTTTCCACTAACACATAATGAGGTATAACAAGTAAATTCTAGCATTAAACAAAGTATGTAAAAGTAGAGGAATAATGATTTTGTGTGGGATTAAGACACATATTGCTACTAAAGAAAGGGAATCTGCATGAAATCATATGGAGGTAAATTCCTGCATCATGTTATTAAAGGTTTGTCCGCCCACAGTCTAATTCTAGTCTTGTCTAATTTAGATTAGATAACATGAATATTTTAAAGGAAAAACACTAATTGTTTTTTACTGAAAGTTGGCTGTCTGGACTGGACTCATAGAAATGCTTTTTAAAAATGTGCTCTTATGGTTTTTGCTATTTGTGTATTTACATAAAGGAATTAAGAAACATAATATCTTCCCTGGGCTTTCCTGCTGCTCCTAAGCATATGTCAATTCAGTTTGGCCGTAAAGAGCATTCCTCTTCATTTATCACTGAGCTGTGTGGCAGTGGGAAGGCGCCCAAATGCACACAATTTAGTTTGCTAGGGAATTTGTTCTTTGACATAATCATTAAGAAAATGGGTTTCATTCTGGCTTCCACAAATGCTCTTTGTAATGAAGATTTACTTTGACATGAGTTGAAGAACTATATTAAGCTGTACTCCTGTGATCATGTCTGTTTCCAGGTTGTTGATTGTATTTTCTAGTTGCCTAATTCAATTCAGTAAGTGTTTTGGGGGCACATACGATGTACAAGTGTGACTCCCCAAGAGTAGGCTAAGATACAGTAAGATTTCATATCATTACCGGATGTTCAGGTTTCCAACATACACATCTTACCAAGGTGACCCTCAGCACATAGCAACAAAATGTGCCAAATGCAGAGGTGTCTTCTTCTTGGTTCATATGCCAAGAGAGCATTTTAGAAAGTGTAAGTTACGTTTAATTAACATGAGATTATTTCCCTTACATCTTCTCTTCCTTCCCACAGTGACTAAGCACATGCTCTGTGATAGCTGTTTTACATATGTGTGTGTGTATATTTATATACATACATATGCACACATATATCTGTATGTGTCTGTGTGTATATATGTATATACATATATGTACATATATGCACGTATATGTACATATACGTGCATACATGCACATGTATGTGTATATGTATACATGTACATATATGTACACATACATGTATATGCGTGCGTGTACATATGTACATATATGTGTATGTGTACATATATGTGTATGTGTACATATATGTATACATGTGCATATGTATATGTGTACATATATGTATATACGCGCATATATATGTATATACACATGTACATATACGTATATACGCACATATGTATGTATATACATATATACACACACAAGTGTGTGTCTGTGTGTGTGTATGTGTATAAAGCAGTAAGTGGAGGAGAACATGACTTAGAAATTTAACATGGGATGGCTACTCAGGATGAAAAACTTGAAGGGAAACCAGAAGTAATTCTAGCTATCTAAGGAGGAAGTAAGAAAAGCAAAGTAAAATGGCAGTACTGTTATGTCTTTATTTTCCCTTCCATTAAATATTCAGGATATTTAATAGAATATCCTAGAGTCAATCATGCGTTCATTTATTTATATCAATATATATGTGTATACACACACTCACAGCCCACAAGTCAATAGCGTGTTCATTTATACATGTATGTGTGTTTACATATACATATTTATGTGTGCATGTATGTGTATACATATGTGTATATATGTGTGTGTATACACACACACTATATATATACACATGTATTCTCAAAGGACTGCTTTATATATACACACATATATATATATATATCACATGTATTCTCAAAGGACAAAATAAGATACCTGCATTTGATGGGATGAATACAAAAGTTGCCATCTTTCCAAGTACTGTGAGTGAGGTATTGAGGAAAAGTGAGTGGGAATTTGAGTGAGAATTCCCCATTTATGTGCATTTACTAATGTAATGCTATTTATATGTTATTTTATGTATCTTAAACTTCTGTTCAGATAACATTTTAGGAAAACTATGGCTTGGACAATTCCTAAGAATACCTATTCCAAATTTCAGGAATTCAACAGGAGAGTTGGGGAAGGAAAGAACACTCTGAAAGAACTGACCTAAGAATCTCATAGAAATTGCGCTGACATTGGTGACATGAGATAAATATGCAGACTGGCACCTTTCCTTTGCTACGTACATGAGACTGGTGTTTGTGTAATTGCAAAGGGATGGTGTGGTGAGGGGGATGGGGCAAAAAGAATGGTCTGGCCCCACCAGACATATTGTAGAAGAACTGCAGTCGTGTTTATGCATCAACTTAACCTTAAAATTACTGCCGTGGAACATTTTAAAATTTAAATTATTTTCAGCATGAATTCTGAAATCCAGAGATAAGACTTTCTTAGCAAATGGCACACAATATCATAATACTTTAAATTATTTTTAGCTATGTCTTCTGACATTTAACTCTGTATTTCTCAACAATATGATTGTACTATGATTTTTTTTCTATTTTAAACATTATCTGTTAACTTCCTGTACAGAAAGTGACTATCTCCCTTAAATTTATTTTCCCTGCTCTCCCTAATCTCACTCCTCACAGAATCCTATGCACTGAAAATCATTGCTTCATATGTTTTGGTTAATTTAATGTTTACTATTTGCATTATTTTGGCTACATGAAAAAAATTAGCCACAGCTCACAGAGTGTGCTATAATTATATTTTCCTTCTTGTAAAACTATTTTTCCTGGGGTTGATAATTGATAGCCCTAGTGTTCTCTAGAACTATTAATAATACTTCCATCCAAATTGCTTGATTTTATTATAAAATTCCTCTCAATATGTCATATATTATTTATTATTTCCCTTTCTCTAGAGACATCTCCCAGAGAGAACTTTAGGATTTACGTGAAATGATTGACCACTGGACTTGCTACACAACTTTTATCCTGAAAATTCTGTTCCTTCCTCACCCATGCTGAATTCTTGGCTTCCTTTTGCCATGTCTTTCCGACTGTGTTTATTTTTCAATTTGGGGGTTTTCACGCACGTCCGTGTGAAGAGACCACCAAACAGGCTTTGTGTGAGCAATAAAGCTGTTCATTTCACCTGGGTGCAGGTGGGCTGATTCCGAAAAGAGAGTCAGCAAAGGCAGATAGGGGTGGGGCCGTTTTACAGGATTTGGGTAGGTAAAGGAAAATTACAGTCAAAGGGGGGTTATTCTCTGGCAGGCAGAGTGGGGGTCACAAGGTGCTCAGTAGGGGAGCTTTTGAGCCAGGATGAGCCAGGAGAAGGAACTTCAGAAGACAATGTCATCAGTTAAGGCAGGAACAGGCCATTTTCACTTCTTTTGTGGTGGAGTGTCATCAGTTAACGCAGGAACCGGCCATCTGGATGTGTACGTGCAGGCCACAGGGGATATGATGGCTTAGCTTGGGCTCAGAGGCCTGACAGGGGTAGCTATCTCTCCAGTAGCTTTTGAGAAGAGGTTAAAAAAAAAGTAAGACTTTTCATATAATTTTAAGGCAGAGATAATTTCCCATCCAAATTTTGAAGTCGTATTTGCCTGTCATCTTCTCTGCACTGTTACTTTTGAGAAATCTGATACTGCTGATGCCCAACTCCGAATACATCATCTCTTTTTCTCTTTCTCGGATTACATTTAGAACCATTTGCTTATCTCCTATGTTCTGAAAATTCACAACGTTATTTCTTACGTGGTCTGTTTTTCTTTCTGGTACCATTGCATCCTCATGAGTTCCCTTCAATCTGAAGACTTGAATCATTTGTTCTGGGACGCATGCTAAAATTGTTTTCTTTGAAAAGTTTCTTCTCTTAATGTTCTCTGAAGTCCGGGCATGGTGGCTCACGCCTGTAATCCCAGCACTTTGGGAGGCTGAGGCAGGCGGATCACCTGAGGTCAGGAGTTTGAGACCAGCCTGACCAACATGAAGAAACCTGTCTCTGGTAAAAATAAAAACTTATCCTGGCGTTGTGGCACATGCCTGTAACCCCAGCTACTCGGGAGGCTGAGACAGGAGAATCACTTGAACCCAGGAGGCAGAGGTTGCAGCGAGCCGAGATCACGCCATTGCACTCCAGCCCAGGCAACAACAGTGAAACTCCCTCTAAAAAAAAAAAAAAAAAAAAAAAAAAAAAAGTTCTCTGAAATGTTTCTGATAAATGTTCCCCTCCAAGGTAACCAGTGAGTTTTCCAGTTGCAAGCGATTCTCTGGAGTTTATTGTTACCTCTGCTATCTTTTCCAAAGAGGTAATTCTAGAATAGTAGAAATCTGAAGCCAGAAAGAAAGGAAGATTTCTTCTATCCAGTAGGAAACTGTACCTCAGATACCATTTGACTTGAATGTTCTGGAGGCAGAAAATTTACCACAGAGGATGTCATTCACACATGTTCTCCTCTGTGAAGCCCTAGCTGACATATCCACCAGCCCCTGAACCACCAAGAAGGGAGGGAGGGAGGGAGACGGAAAAAAAAAGGAAAGGAAGGGAAGGGAGACGAGGAGGGAAGGAAAGGAAAGGAAATTAATGAGCCTCTACTTGATATTCATACCCCGGCCAATGATATTGTGGCCATGATAGGACTTTAACTTTGGAACTATTATCCTTGTCTACAGGAGTTTCTCCCACAAAATTGTAAGCTTCAGTAGCAAAGATAGAATATATAATTTAGGTTTATATTCCTAAGGTTTAGCCAAGTTTCTGCCACTCACTGGGTACTAAATAAATGCTTGATGAATAGTGATTACGATCTAACTACTGTCAGTTCTACAGACTGAACACTTGATGTCAGCCAGCGGTACTTCATCTGTACCTTGCTCTCTCAGGCTGTAGAATCAGCAGTAGTAATTATTATCAAGCTCTTCTTTTCTAAGAACAATTGGCAAGCCAAATTATAAGGTGGTCTTCTATTTCAGAGACAAGTGCAAAAACAGAGCATGATCGTTTGATATCAAATATAGATCAGTGATTTTCAAACTAGAGTGTCTCCAATTGTTAAATATGGTAGCATTTCATTTGTTTAATTTATTATTATTATTATTATTTGCTCTATCAGTCAGGCAAGAGTGCAGTGGTGCGATCATGGCTCACTGCAGTCTTGACCTCCCGGGCTCAAGCAATCCTCCCACCTCAGCCTCCCAAGTTGCTGGGTCTACAGGTGCATGCTACCACTCCTGGCTACTTTTTGCATTTTTTGTAGAAACGTCATCTCCCTATGTTACCCAGGCTGGTCTGAAACTCCTGGCTCCAGTGATCCGCACACCTCAGCCTCCCAAAATGCTGGGATTACAGGCGTGAGCCATCATGCCCAGTAATTTTGTTCAATTTTAATGTATATATTGTATGCCATAAAATTCTTATGTTAAGGCATGGTAACTGTTACAAAATTAACCCAAACAATGAATTCAAAATCATGTACTAATATCACAGATTTGGAAATTTCACAAGTATTTTCCAGAATCATTGCATCGTTAGAAGCACATACAATCTCTTGTAATGTTAATGTCACGGTGCTTGAACACATGAATTTAAGAAGTGAAAAATCCCCATGGAAATTCACTTCATAAAATCAACATCCTGAAATGACCTACACTTTTCCAGATCCTCCATCCAAATCCTCCCCAACTGAGCTCATTCTGAATGAAACTGCATGAATAGGATTACAAAAGAAATGTAATAGAAATCTGAAAAATAAGTAGTCAGTTTTGTGAAATATAATTTAAAATAAGGCAGCCCAGTGAGGAGGCTCATAGGGGAAGTCAGTGTTTTACAAAGACTTCTCTCTCTTAGGGGATAGATTATAATCAATTCAGATGACTTAGGAAATGAGACCTATAAACTCAGATGTGATTGACAATAATCTACCGCTCCTATTTATTAATAATCTGGTCTTTAAATCTTAGAGGCAGATTTAACTATAAATCTTACAAACCAAAATTTAAATAGAAACTGTGGGTAGGAGAGCTTGCAGACATTCATTTTTTTAAAAAAAACTATCAGACCACATGACATGGAATGAATGAAGATGCCAAATGTAATAATGATGGTCATGATAATTGAGAAGTTGTATATCTTAAAATAAAAGTGTACACTTACAGAAATGATTTGGAAAAGTTCAAAGCACCTAGATTCGAAGTGAAACCAAGAAGAGTTAATGCGTTATTGGATTTATCTTATTTATAGTCTCTCCTTGCAGTTAGATTGTCTCAGAACTTGTTCAACTATCTTCCTTTGATTTGACATAAATACTTACCTACTTGTCAAGGTTGAGTGACAGAAATTAATAAATATTATTGTCAAGTCTTAAAGGCAAAATTTTTGTGTAATTCTCTCTTCCTAAAAAGTTAATAAAACTATATTTCTTCTTAGTAGAAGAAATGACACCAGAATTCAGGCTCAACTTAAAATATAAATGTGGCTTAGGAGTGACATCGTAATACCACTTGGCATTTCTTAAGTGAGCCTGCTCTTTCTCCACTGGATAAAAATAAAGAGAGAAAAGCATCTAAAACCCTATTACATCCCAAATGTGCCCATGAAAGCAGAAATTTTCTGGCTTGCATCTATGCGTTCTTTCCACTTTCCGTAGCCTCCCACGTTATAATGACTTATGCATGGAATTCAGAGACTTTATATTTTCTTTTGAGTGCAGAGTGAACGTCAACATGGAAAATGTGAAGGCTGACCACTTTTCAAGATGGCCACAGACCTTTGAGGGAACCAAACAGTATCCAAAAAGATATTTGGTCAGGCTGGGATACTAAAATTCTAGCACATGTCAATTTCACCAGTTTTTACAGGGTCGAAATATTTACCTCTCAGGCATGCGCTTAGTCAGAATAGCTCGAAATTTCTGTTGGGGAGTCAAGGCCCTTTACAACAGAATAGACTAAAGAGATCCAAAATCACCATAGCAGTTAATCTTGTTTATAGCAGAAATCAATAACTCAACCCATGTTGTGTGCTGACAGTTCTTCTGTGGAGTAAAAACTAAAAGTGTCTGCTCTGTGAATGGGATTTTCCTTTTACAGTCCAATAATATAGTTTCATTGTGGGGCAAAATTTGGGTTAGTCATTTTTATAAGGTTGAGTTTACACTGGTATCATTTCTTTCCTTTGACTAAGGGTTTGAAGAATTCAAGGCAAAAATTTGGATACCTGGTATGTGTTTATATTCTGAGCTTATCTTATGCATGATTTTCTTGTTTACTTAAATTTTATGGCCATATTCTAACAGAAATATGCAAACTAAACTTCTTATAAGCCAAACAGAATGAGACTGAAGTTTCTGAAAAATAGTCCCAGTTGTCTTATAGTCATATCTTCCTTTACGTTCACTTGAATTCTCGCATAAAATATTTAGAGTTTACACATAGTAAAGTTATGTGGGAAGAAGGGATGAAGGTAGAATCGCATAATTCCATGGAGACAATGAAGTTTGTTGACTATCTCAGTCTGGGCCTTAGAAGCAGGACTCAGTTTGAATCTACGCTCACTTCCTACATGTATAACTTTAGTAAATTATTTAATTTCCCTTAAGCTTCAAAAATACCAGCTTGCAAGCTAGTAGTAGCAGTAACAGGATGCATGTACAGATGTATCTGTCCTAAGTCATCGTAAATGGTATGTGTTATGCTTTCTAATCCATGCATTGTGTGTTAATGTGTGCTAAACTGGATTATTCCATGTTTCTTAGCCACTCGCTGGAGTAACTACATACTGGTCATTTGGGTTCGGTGTTGGCTCCTTCACACACTAATACATTACACGTGCTGTCTCTATAGCTCCAGTTTTGCATCAACAGTTCCCTGGTGGCTTTCGCTGTGATTCAAACCGAACAGTGAACAGATTTATTTAACAATTTGTGTTCACAAAAGTAAATCAGGAAAGCATGCAAGCTAGAACAACATGTTTCTTCCAGTGATTTTTATTAAGTATTGCATTTCACATATATTCTTAATGGAGTTTTAAATGTTCAGTATTTGTATCTTTATTCATTAATGGACCAATCTAACTGCCGTTAAAAGTATTGCTGGCCGGGCGCGGTGGCTCACGCTTGTAATCCCAGCACTTTGAGAGGCCGAGGCCGGCGGATCACGAGGTCAGGAGATCGAGACCATGGTGAAACCCCGTCTCTACTAAAAATACAAAAAAAATTAGGAGGCGTGGTGGCTGGCGCCTGTAGTCCCAGCTACTCGGAGAGGCTGAGGCAGGAGAATGGGGTGAACCCGGGAGGCGGAGCTTGCAGTGAGCCGAGATCGCGCCACTGCACTCCAGCCTGGGTGACAGAGCAAGACTCCGTCTCAAAAAAAAAAAAAAAAAAGTATTGCTGATGATTTTTATCAGAAATATTCAATGTAAAATTTCCTTCTAGTATTAGTCTTCTTAAAGAAATAATGTTATTAAAGCTACTAAACAGAAGCTTTATAAAATCTCTTAACTTTGATAGCATAGATTAAGTTTTCTATTTTCTAAGATATATTTTGACTTTAGAAATGTATCTGTGACTACGTATTTTTTTAAATTTGTTAATAGGTGGTGAAATGACAGAACTCATTCCCTTCTTCGATTGGTGACTTTGAAATAATCTTTCATCAAGTTCCATCTCCTTTACCCTCATATGGAATATATCTCTCTGTCTGTTGTTAAACTACGATGACATGTCTGTAGCTATCAGAAAGAGAAGCTGGGAAGAACATGTGACCCACTGGATGGGACAGCCTTTTAATTCTGATGATTGTAACACAGCATGTCATCATGGACTAGTAGCTGACAGCTTGCAGGCAAGTATGGAAAAAGATGCAACTCTAAATGTGGACCGCAAAGAAAAGTGTGTTTCACTACCTGACTGCTGTCATGGATCAGAGCTGAGAGATTTTCCTGGGAGGCCAATGGGTCATCTTTCAAAGGATGTGGACGAAAATGACAGCCATGAAGGTGAAGATGAGTTTCTTTCTCTGGAAGCCAGCACAGAAACACTAGTGCATGTTTCTGATGAGGATACCAATTCTGATTTATGCCTTACAGATGATAAACAGGTTTCAAATACCCAAGGGCATAAAACATCAGGCCAACATATGATCGAAGGAGCAGGCTCCTTAGAAAAGGCACTGCCCATCATACAAAGTAACCAAGTTTCTTATAACTCCTGGGGAATAGCTGGTGAAACTGAATTAGCACTGGTAAAAGAAAGCGGGGAGAGAAAAGTTACTGACTCTATAAGTAAAAGCCTGGAGCTTTGCAATGAAATAAGCTTAAGCGAAATAAAAGATGCACCCAAAGTAAACGCAGTTGATACTTTGAATGTGAAAGATATTGCACCTGAGAAACAATTGCTTAATTCTGCTGTAATTGCTCAGCAACGAAGGAAACCTGACCCCCCTAAAGATGAAAATGAAAGAAGCACCTGCAATATAGTACACGATGAGTTCTTGGATATTCCTTGCACAAACAGAGGACTGCCATTATTAGAAACAGATTTTGGAAGCTGCCTTCTGCAGCCTCCTTCCCGCCTCAACGGAATGTCAGCTGAAAATGGCCTGGAGAAGAGTGGCTTTTCACAACATCAAAACAAAAGTCCACCACTGGTCAAGGCAGAAGATGGCATGCAGTGTTTACACTTAAAGGAGACCCTGGCCACCCAGGAAGCCACAGATAACCAAGTCAGACTTCGTAAGAGAAAGGTAAGACATATGCACAGATTCTCTGGCTTTTGAAATTTTGTAAATATCCTTGGATTCATCAGTTATCATTTTGCTTGGATTAAAAAGATATGAAGATGGTTCTTTTGCCCTGTTATGCAGATGCATAATTCAAAGACCACCCACTTGGTCAAACCATCAAAATATGTAAAATTAAAGAATAATAATCTATCTGTTTCACTAATAATATGTATAATGTTTTATGAATATTCTATTTCAGAATGGTGTTGAAAACAGAATTGGTATCCCTTTCTTTAGTTGGCATTAAATGGCCACCAGATAGCTCATAAACATGCAGTTCAAGGCATTCTGTAGAGTGATTTCTAATTTTTATAAAGAAAGTCATTGTACTGTTATAGCATTTATTTGAGCATATTTCTTTTTCTCTTCAAAAAGAGTATGTTTTCATAAGAAAAAAAGGTGGTATAAATCACATATTTAAAATAATCCCTTCGCATATACAAAGGCTAAACTACTCCCACCCCCAAAATGTGCTGATGCCATTTTAAGTGATACCCTGGCACACTCACCATCAATAGATACATCATAGTCTCTGTTTCTTGCCACAACTGTTACTTAACTGTTGATCAGAAAGTGCTAATAACTGCAATTATATTTTATGCTACAGCCCCCTTGACTAATTCTAAAGATGCCATCCTCCCCTGAGAAGCTTTCAAGTGAGAGAAGCAAGGACTCAGATGGTGCTACCTGAATTATGGTTTAGCAAGTGAACCCTTGACCAAAACCTGTCTTTTCTATAGAATTTCCCCACATTTTTCCAAAAACTGTAGTGAGTTATAGTCCTGATATAAGTCCAAGGACAGTTTCTTCTATAAACCCCACATGACCATTGGCGTTGAAGAAACGATACATTTTTGACACTGGTATGCACCAGTTAAAACATATATCCTTGACCCTCTCTTGATATATTCGTCCATAACTGCAATTCTCCTAAACACAAAACTAATGTCCTCTGTTCTGTTCAACTGGGGCTACCTACCATGAGGAAAAAAAAATCTCCTACTTTCTTTGTAGTGAGGAAATCTGGTTTTCATAGACTGTGGTTTTGCTAACAAACTAGATCAGTAATATGTCGTGAGTTAGTTTAAATGAAGTCAAAGACTTTACAGCAAAAATCAGTGTCCACAAGATATATGCCAACAGAGCATTTTGTGCTTCTGGCCGACTCTCCCTTCCTTACATAAGTTTTATGAAAATGTTAATGCTCCATAAAGTTGTTGTAATTAAAATGTTCAGGTCACTTTTTCAAATACTTTCATATATCCTATCAAATCTGTTTGAGGGAATGCTGTAATGACATAAGACAGTATTAACTGACCTATGGCATAGCTCCCCTAAAATAAAACAAACTCCACCCAACTGCCAATGGAAACATTAAACATTCCAGAAACATATACTCACCACTTGAACATTTATATCAATACTAAGAATGCTGGAAAGAATTTACTCTTGGACATGTCACTATAGCATGGTTGCCTTTTGAGAGTTACAATTATATCTCATTTACAATTTCTAACTTAAATATTCTATTTTAAGCATTCTGTCATTCTAAAGTGTTGTGGCATTCCCTGATGGAATATTTACTTTAACTCTACAACCCATTTAGGATGGCTTCTAATAAACAGATTAAATGAAAACTTTTAGGTTGGGAATTTATCCTGGAAAACTATCATTATGGGAGAAGCCCTTAGAACTAAAATGTGTAAGAATTTTTGTTTTATGCATTATTGGATGAGTGTTAAAATACCGTTGAACTGGTAATTCACCATTTTTAGAAATTTACCGGAAGAAACAATAGAGCATATTCATAGAAAGATATGTACAGAGGTGTTCATCGCTATATTGCACGTTACTGAAAGAAAAATGAAACAGTCTACATTTGCCTCAATAAAGAATTTGTTTAGGCCATGCGCAGGGGCTCATGCCTGTAATCCCAGCACTTTGGGAGGCCAAGGTGGGCGGATCACGAGGTCAGGAGATCGAGACCCTCCTGGCTAACATGGTGAAACCCTGCCTCTACTAAAAATACAAAAAATTAGCCGGGCGTGGTGATGGGCGCCTGTAGTCCCAGCTACTCGGGAGGTTGAGGCAGGAGAATGGTGTGAACCCGGGAGGCAGAGCTTGCAGTGAGCCACAATTGCACCACCACACTCTAGCCTGGGCGACAGAGTGAGACTCAGTCTCAAAAAAAAAAAAAAAGAAAGATATGGTCTAAAAATTTGTTTATTATTTATCTACTGTACAGAATACTATGCTGCCATTAAAAGGATAGAGTGAGATCCAAACACACCAACTTTTAAAGAGGCTCATAATATAGTATATCTAAAAAACAACAGTAGCAGACCAATATGTATAGATAGCCAAACCTTAATGTCAAAATGTGTATGTGTGTGTGTGTGTGTGTGTGTGTATACCTCTATATATATATATATGAACGTAGACAGTAATATAATCCTCTCTGTATGAGTGAATAATATGTGAAATCCTGGCTAAATAGGCACAAAATTGTTAACAGCAATTACACTGGATGAGTGGAAGTAAAAGAAAAGAAGGAGGGGTCTTCACTTTTTACCCTATATAATTTTTATAAAAGATCACAGAATTATGCATGAAATGCATACACTGAAGAGAAATACAAAAATAAAATAATATTTAGTATATAAACTGAGGCATTTTCTGCATGGCACAAAACAACTTTTATCTGCGTTATTATTATGATTCTTACTGCTTTTAAAAATTATAAAATATTTATAAAGTTTTTCACACTATTAACAAGAGTTCTAATCTAGTTGATGCCTAATACTAGTGCAACTGGTTTAGAAGAGATAAGTTTTTTGGAGGCACACATGTGCCACATTTTCATGTCTGTAGGGAATATGATGGCAAATGGTCAAGTGGTAGAAAGAGTTTGCTAATTGTCTATGTATTTAAAACTGTCAGCCATAGTAATACCTGTAAGATAAGAACTTGGAAAAGTGAAATCGATTAAGGCTAATATCATTTTAGTTATGGAACTGTAATCAGCTCATTATCTGATAATCATGTGAGTGAATCAAATCCTTCAATAAATTTGTGTACATTAATTTATTTTGTCAAGATAACATCAAAGTTCTAAGACGAAGAAAAAAACTAAAAGAGCTTATAAGGCTGATCTTCAAAATGTATTGAAATAGTGCTCTAGAGATATCATTGTACTTTTGATAAAAATTATCCTTCCTCGAAGCCCATAAATCTTGGCAGGCATTCATCGTTTTGCAAAGCTTAGTTTTACTTAGTTTCCGATGATATTTCGGACTATCAGAGTTTAGTCACACATATATTTATTAGGACTCTCAATTGGAGGGGATTATATTTGTAGTACATGTACAAGTATATACCTTTATTTGTAGTATATATGTACTATACAGGGGATTACAAATATCGACCTTTTAAGCCAATAATTCCTCTAAATAGGATGAAATATACAACGAAATTGAAGCCTCTGATATCAAAGGAACACCAAACAAATTGTGAGCTAATGTCAGTGAAAGCACCATAAGGTTGGGTGACATATGACCAGCACTCATAGGGCCTGGCTGGTCTCTGGGGTGAGGCGGCTGGTTAAAAGCAATTCTGAGACAAATTCCAAAGTAGTCTGGAGGAGGGAGACAGTCTAAGAAGTGGTCTCTTTAAACCAGACGAGTTGTGAAGATGGAAAACATTTAGGGAAAGACTTGAGGTTAGACATTTTTTCTTAAAGAAGTGGTTTACTAATTAGAGAGAGCCCAAAATTCAGTCTTCTGTAAAGACTACTTAAATAGTTCTGAATTTCTTGAATAACCATAATAATTATATAAATGTCTGAACATATGTTTATTTGCTCACATAAGACAAGAAATAATCCATATTACAAAGCAAAATAAACTCCATAAAAGATGCAAAGATAATCTGAACTTTAAGAAGACTCCTAATTCTACATTCCAACAAAAACCTCATATTCCAACGACAAATTAAATGAATGTTAGGGTCTTAGTTTATCCCTCAGGTTTGTGGGTGTTTGTTTATTTCTTTGAGATGGAGTCTTGCTTCCTCACCCAGGCTGGAGTGCAGTGGTGTGATCTCCGCCCATTGCAACTTCCGCCTCCTGGGTCCAAACAATTCTCCTGCCTCAGCCTCCTTCGTAGCTGGGATTACAGATGTGCACCCCCACATCCAGCTAATTTTTATATTTTTAGTACAGATGGGGTTTCACCACGTTGGCCAGGCTGGTCTCAAACTCCTGACCTCAAGTGATCCACCTGCCTCAGCCTCCCAAAGTGTTGGGATTACGGGCGTGAGCCACTGTGCCGGGCCTATATCTCAGTATTAATTAGGCTATAGATTTGGCTGCTATCTCAGAAAGCATAATAGTGGTTCAAATGACATATTTCTCTCCCACACATAAAATAGGGATAAGAAGTTCTGAGCTAATATATAGGCTGTATGCCTTCAGAATCCACACCCCTTTTATCTACCCTCTCTGCTCTCTTGAGTCCTCATCTATATTCAAGCCAGAGGGAAGGCAAAAGGGTACAGGGGTGATCACACCCCTGTGTACATGCAGTACCCAGGTTGTCGGCTTCACTGCAATTTCATGGGCTAGAATTTAGTTGCATGGGCATATCTAACAATAAGGGAAGTGCCCACTGGAATCTGCATTCTGGACAAGCATATGTTTGCTAAAAGTTCTTTACATTGTAAAGAGGTATAGAATGTATTGTAATTATATTTAATAATATAATGAATATTGTAACTACAGTTAACAATAATATATAGTTTCAAATAGCTAGAAAAAGGATATTGAACGTTCTCAGCACATAGGTTCTCAGACATGATCAACGTTTGGAACGATGGCTCTGCAAATTACCCAGATGTGATCACTAAACATTGTATGTATCACAACATCATCTATGTGCCCCATAAGATTATAAACAACTTTTACGTATCAACTGAAAAATTTTTAATTTTAAATAAATTAAAACAAGAATTTTAAATAAATTAAAACAAGAAATGAAAACCTAAAAGATAGTTAAGCCAAGGCTCCAGGCTAATGTAGCAAGATATGTGGAATGAAAGCAAGGACAATGAAGGAATTAGCTTGTGAATAAGCTTACTATCAGCCGACAAGGAGGGAAGGAATGTAAAGCAGGGTAGGTATATATAGCTCTGCAGATAAATTCATAATAACAGTATTATTTTACACTAAGCTCGCACTGGTTTTAATGACACAGGCCTGTTGAGAAGATTGTGCTTCCTAAATCCCCTTGTTTTGACACTTGTTTGCCTAGGCTAAAGATTGGAGCTGGCAAGGAAAGCTTATTTCCAAGTGGTTAGTTGGTGTGTACGTTCATAACAAGTTCCTGTGACAGTTCTTATCCAACATATTCTTAGTGAGATTTGTGTCCCAGGTAAAGCCAATAGCTTTGTAAATAGCTTAGTTTGTGCTTCACTGGGCCACTGAAAACTATCAAATAACTTCGTGCCATTTAAACTGGTTTTTGCGTTATAAATAATCAGAAAGCCAAAAATATATTTGCAGATATTTGCGGCTCAAATATATTGTCTCATGACAAATAAATATAAGTCTCCTAAAACCAACTCGAAATGCAAAAACATTTAATTGTAAGATAAAGGAAAATGCTAGATATAGCGTCTGGTAAAATCAATCAGTAAATACTGAGCATTTTCAACATCCCAGGTGCTATTCTATGTGCTTGGTCTGCCACCATGAGCCAGGTAGCAGAGTTTATTCCATTGCAAACATCTAGTCACTGAAATCCCACTGGAGATTCCCAGTAGGGCTTCTGTTTGACTGACGTGTAAGGCTGGCACTGAAGAGATGAGAGAGTAGTGAGAGAGGTGGAGGGAGAGAGAAAACAGAGAGAGAGAGAGAGAGAGACAGAGAGAGTAAGTGAGAAAAAAAGGATAGGCTAAAATAGGATACCAAAAATAGCACTGGTCATTTGTAAAGAAAAAAACAAATACAAGTCTTTGACAAAAAGTGAATATGTAGCAGGCTGGAATCAGATTCAATTTCAACAGGATGATGTGGTTATCACAAGCAGGAGTTTAGCAAAGAGACAAGGAACACGAACTTGACTCCAGGGATTATAGAGCTGATGCAGCTAAATCATTGCTATGTTTTTACATCAGGCGATGACCAGAGCCAGCCTTATGGGCTGTATCTCCAACAGGCTAGAGGTGGAACCCTCAGATAAGCTCACATTTCAAGATCCTCAAATGTTTTACTTTTTGGGAGTGTTTACTTTCCCCAGTTTTCTCAGTCAAGTTAGTTGCTCAATTCTCTCTATACCCATAGAAGACTTATTACTGACATGATGTATATATTCCTACTATAATCCTATGTATAATGTATAATAAACAAATGCATTGGAATCCGATTGATTCCACCATTGCTAACTAAGATGTAGCTCACTGAGCGCAATTATTCAACCTTGGGTCCACAGTGCTTAGAACCTGTTCATAAATGCTAGAATGAATGAATGTCTTCGTTGTGGTAAGATAGGTGTTTTCAGAGGATAATGCCAAGTGTCATGAGCCCAAGTTATAAAGATGCAGAAGGACTTAAGTCATACAACCACCACCATTGGCCACATTTCCCCTCTCTGTTCTGCCTGCTAGTTCCATGCTAAATCAGGACATGAGGGAAGAAGAGGGACAAGGGAATCATGGAAAATCTGGATCTCTGAGGAAACCTTCGAGACTGAGATCATTATTATGCTGTGCCACAAAAGAACTCACTAATCATAACTAATTAGTCAATAGCAAACTATGAGTAGTAAATGTTATTTCGAAGATACTTAGTTGTATCCAGAGAGGAGTGGACAAGGATGAGTGTAGAAAAGGAAACCGTTAGAATATCCATTCATGTATATAATTTATCATTTAATTTTATGTCTGTTCTATAACATACATATTAATACGCAAGTGTATGTGTTATTGTTTATAAGTAAGTAACATACACATGCTAGCAGAGGAGTCCATATCAAAAATGTCAGAGGCCACTGGTCTAGAAATTCCATAGCTTTTGTGGTTAACGACACTATGAGGAAGTTGGGAGTGGAGTGGAGAGAAGATGACAGGAAGAATAGAATAAGAGATTGAAAGACAAATGATTGGGGAGATTCAGAAGCATTTGTTTAGAGAGTGTCAACCATTGACAAATTCTTTTTTAATTTTCATTGTGAAAATGACATAAAGTTGGGAGATTTGCTGCCAGATGCCTTTAAGGCTATACATATACACACACACACACACACACACACACACACACACACACATATATTCAGATTTAATTGCCCTCATTCAGAATATATATATATATTCTGAATTTATATATATGTATTCTGATTATATATATATGTGTGTGTGTGTGTGTGCATATATATTTATATAAATTCTGAATGAGGGTAATTAAACCTGAACATTCCTTGTTCCAGATATTATTGGCAAAAAAAAGTACTTATGATGTATGAGGGGCCTCTGACCCAATCAGTGATTTGGACCAAAATCGCACATTTACATCAGTTGTTAACAGGATCATTAATGAGTTCACATTAACCCAACATCAGCTTTTATTGGAGCAAGAATTAATACACTTTTATGATGTTATTTTAAATAATGAATGGTTATTTCAGAGCCAATTGTGCATTGGAGGCTATCGTAATAGTGAAACTGATTTAGTTTGTTCCTCATGGATTTCTGTTACTATAAACCATGACCAATTTATTAATCTTTTATTAAACTACCATAGGTTTTGGCTGCCTCCCTCGAAGAAATGCCAATATCCACACAAGTTGGGATAAATCACATAACCTATGTAACAGAGCCCTGCCTCTTATCTGGGCACCAGACTCAATGGTGCCAACAGGATCTGTTTTCTGGTTCATGTTCTTACAAATAATGTACTTATCCCTTGCTGCCAATAAGATCTCTATTCCACAGATAATTTTCTAACTGTAAAGAAAATTACAGTGCTATTTTAAAGATAACCTCACCAATTTCAAAGGAAATATAAGCAACTGGGAAAAATAAACTTCTACTCTCTTCTTAGTTCTAGTTCTATATTGACATAGGAATAAAACTAGTGATTAATGAACCTCTTCAATTTTTTCGCTTCTATTTTTTGAGCCAATGAAACTTCAAATGGGTTTACAGCTTTTTATGCACATTAAAAATTAACCCAGAGGTTTTCGAAAATATTGAAATGCATCATTATTTGGTCTAGAAAATGAATGGCTTGGACTGAACTTGATTTTCCAGCCAAGAGAGTAAGCTGTGATGAAGAAAAAAAGCACAACCTAAAGTGGGGGGTGTTATTTAACCTTTGTGAGCCTTTCATGCCCCTGGAAAATGGAGAAAACAGTCTCAGCCTTACAAGATCGTTAGGAACATTAAGTAAAATGGAAAATCTGATTAAACATCTACATAGTACAGCACCCAGAACAATGGTATTTTTTAACCAGAATTCGAAATGAGGATCTGACAGTCAAACAATTGAAGTGCAGAATTATTATATCTGAAAATAATGCAAATTCTAGTGGAATCTATATTCACAGCATATATAACCAGCCAGCGTAAGTAGCTTCTTCAGGGGGAAATTTCTGGAGTCCTGTGCTGCCCAGGGTTAAGTGTCCACAGATTCTTCACTATGCCTAGAACAAAATAAAGAAGCCAACAGCCTCTGAAGCCAAAATGCCTGGGTTTCAGTCCTGCTTCCTTCACACGTATCTTTCTAATCTTGTAAGCTATTTAATCGCTCTATGGCAGAGTTTTTTTTTTTTTTTCATTTGTATAACAGGATTCTCCATCTGTTGTTAGAAAGATTAAATGAGTTAATATATACAAAGTAGTTAAAAGTGTCTGGGCACACAAAGTAAACACCTCGTAACTTCAGCTATTATTAACAGTAGCAGCATTTTGTGTGTTTGTGTGTGTGTGTGTGTGTGGTGTGTGTGTGTGTTTTACTAAATTGCCCTAATTATAGATCTGAGAGTTTCTTAGAAAAATCTCGGGGCCGGGGGCAGGGACTGACAAATTTCGAGAGAGAATTGAGAAAGTATGTCAACCTACATGGACATCTGAGGTATCAAATTTTATCATTAAATAGTAGAGCTGGCCAGGCACGGTGGCTCACGCCTGTAATCCCAGCACTCTGGGGAGCCAAAGCACGCAGATCATCTGAGGTCAGGAGTTCGATACCAGCCTGACCAACATGATGAAACCCTGTCTCTATTAAAATACAAAAATTAGCCGGGCACGGTGGCATGCACCTGTAATCCCAGCTGCTCGGGAGACTGAGACAGGATAGTCACTTGAAACCAGGAGGCAGAGGTTGCAGTGAGCCAAGATCATGCCATTGCACTCCAGCCTGAGCAACAAGAGCAAAACTGCATCTCAAAATAAAAAAAAAAGTGAGCCTAGAATATGCATTCATTGCCTAAATATTTATTATCTTCTCTTTCCCATGCACTTTGCTATGTGTGGTGCAGAATATGAATAAGAATATACATGCCTTCTTACCTAAAGGTGTTTACACATTAGTAGGGACAATGTAACACACAAATAACTAACTTTCACATTAAGTGTAATTAACTTCAGTAAGTTTTGAACTACAAGTACAGTTATAACTTAATTAGGTTCCAACATAATTAAAGTTAGAAAGTATTCAGATTGCCAGAGATCGGGCTAAGGGAGGATCCCTTTTCAGATGGGGAGGTCAGAAAAGGCTTCGCTCAGATGGTGTCCGGGCTGAGCTTTAAAGGATACACTTTAGATTTTGCACTTGTGGGAATAAATGAGGGAAAGGGATCTCTTTGTGGCATTTTAACTGTTCTGTTTTCTGTTTCTGTCTTCAAACTTCTATTTTTTAGCTAAGTAATTTTTGGGCTCACCATATTTTTAAAAATTATCTAGATTTCAATATACTAATGAGTCCTGAAAATGATGCTGGCTTTATAGCGAATTTATAGTTAATTTGCTCCCTAGCTAGTATTTGATTAATTAATAAAAAAGTTAAATGAAGGCTGTGGAAATGTGCTTTGTGACTAAGGCATTAGCAGGAGATATATTAACAAAATGGTTCAACTATGAAATAATGATATTAGGTATTCATTCCCACTAATTCCCAATTCCCTCACTGATACATAAGAATCATGTATGGAATGTTTTTAATACATTGTTTATACAGTTTTGACCAGTTATAACAAGGTGATTTATCAGCATAATTGAAAGCATGAGAAGTAAAAAGGCATGAGGATAATTCCCCGTTCATTAAAACTTCAATGCTGATCATATTTCATATTCTACTCACATACTGGCCTTAGGCATAATTAGAAATTTTCTGTAGTATCACTTTGAAGAGGTACCCAAAGGTATTTTAGTCAGAGCGTAAAGCAGACAAGAAATGTACTTCATAAATACCTGATAAAATGTAAAATTTCAATGGTCACCTTCTTTAAGTGTAAAAGAAGAGATTTTCAGGCCTGGGGCGGTGGCTCATGCCTATAATCCCAGCACTTTGGGAGGCTGAGGCAGGTGGATCACAAGGTCAGGGGTTCAAGACCAGCCTGGCCAAGATGGTGAAACTCTGTCTCTACTAAAAATACAAAAATTAGCCAGGCATGGTGGTGGGCACCTGTCATCCCAGCAACTCAGGAGGCTGAGGCAGAGAATTGCTTGAACCTGGGAGGCAGAGGTTGCAGTGAGCTGAAATCACGCCATTGCACTCCAGCCTGGGCAACAGAGTGAGACTCTGTTTCCAAAAAAAAAAAAAAAAAAAAAAAAGGAAAACATTTTCTAACTCTAAGAACAGAAAATGGGAGCCTGCAGACCCTGTGAGTTCAACAACTATGCTGTTCATCTTCTCTTGTTATGGGACAAACTTGGAGTGGGAAAGATTAGTGCTGAGGTTCATGTACTAAGTCTTAATTTTTACCATTATTGTATAAATTTTGAGATTGAATGTCTATTTAGGGCACAAAATTCATTGATGAATCTCTGAATGAGAGAAACTTTTTCTTAAGAGAATTATGACATGTAGATAGCTCAAACCTATGGCAGGAATATTAAGAATAAGGTAAATTTACTTAACAAAAGTATTATGGATGTCCATTCATTTTCAATACCTGTCATAATCATCCACAACTGGAAATGCAATATTTTGCTTCTTGCAAAAGTATACTCTCTTTTTTGAGACGGAGTCTCGCTGTTGCCCAGGCTGGAGTGCAGTGGCGCGATCTCAGCTGCCTCAGCCTCCCGAGTAGCTGGGACTACAGGCGCCTGCCACCTCGCCCGGCTAATTTTTTTTGTATTTTTAGTAGAGACGAGGTTTCACCGTGTTACCCAGGATGGTCTCGATCTCCTGACCTCGTGATCCGCCCGCCTCGGCCTCCCAAAGTGCTGGGATTACAGGCGTGAGCCACCGCGCCCAGCCAAAAGTATACTGTTTATTGAAACCTGGAGTAGAACAGGTGACAAGCACGAAAGAACCAAGTGGTCACTACTGCAGGGACGACATTAGTAAGTCGACTAATTGTGCTCTGATCCCATATTTCCAAATTACTTTCAAAAGGAAACTGCAGCAGGCTTCCCTTAGAGGGCCTGTGGATAATTTGCCTCACCCCATCCACAAAATCACAAGGAAATGGGACTTTAAGTCAATATCACAGCTGACCAGTGCCCACATTAAGAAACAATCTGCCAAGTTCTTGGGTACAGAATGATTATTTCTCACCCTATGTATTTGCTGTTGTGTAGTTGGGACTTTAATTTCCAATCCATTCATCCCTTGCATTTTGCCTTCATTTTGTTTTGGGATAATCACAAGATCTTGAATATCCTGTCCTATGTTCATTTATCCAACAAGCAAGTAATTGCTCAGTTGACTAGACCATGCTAGGTCATCTTACAAACAAATATGGATGAAACACCCAGAATTTGCATTTCATAGGTTCATGGAATGTTTCAATTGGAAAAACTAAATACCCTTGCATTTCATTTGAACTAAAATAAAATGTGTGGCTATTGACAAGACCAAGGAGCTGTAACTTAGAATGTTAATAGTGGTATGTCATGGTACCAGTGTGAAGGTGCTGCCCCACAGAGAAAATGCTGAGTTGAACATTATTATGGAAACTCTATAATTTAAAAGTAATCAGAAAGAATTGGCCAACATCAAAATGTAACACAAACCTAATATTAAGGTTTTGTTTCTAATGAGGAAAGGAAACGTTTTATGCCTCTTTCAGACATTTGTGTACTTTGTGTGCAGGGGGAAGAAAACATCTGAGAATTTAACTGCCGTTTCAGGTATATGCTGACAAAAACACAAAATGGATTTTTTAAAGCAAAATGCAATGGAGTCTAAAATGAGCTTTGTTTTTTCTACATTTCTCCTGGTTTCTGCTTTCGTAATACAAACTTGCTTTTTCCTAAGGCATGAATTTTCATTTCATTCGATTATTCTGTACTCCTTCCCCATGGTCAACATAGACTTTTATCATAAAAGTGATCTCTGTCCACTTAAAAGTTACAAAGTGCTTTCTCTCAGATGTTCACAGTGTTTGGACTGAGGCATGATAAATTTTAAACAAGCTGAAAAGTATTTCAAACAAGTCCCATGCCATGAGCAATTGTCAAGAGGGCAGAGGATAAAGGAAGTTAGCTAGCGGATTTCTGTGTACTCGTCATGCAAATTTTTCTTTTAAACATGTCAATGATCACATAAAGCACTAAATTTTTATACTTAAAATTCTGCTTAGCCTGGAAACAAAAAGCACGCTAAGTTGTGCTTCAGCCTTTCCTGGGCAACTCAAAATGGAAATAAATCTATTTTTGACCTTTCATACCCGATAGTTATTGGAATCCTAAATCTTCAAGCCTGACCATCGAGTTAATGTATCTTCTGATAGAGAATAAGTGAACAATAGTTGTGTGGGTTATGTGCAGTCTGTAGAATACGAGATTTAATTTCTAACTTTCACATACGTCTTTCCATTTTTAAGAGGACCAGATTTACTCAGGAGATGTCAATAAATACGTTACTACATTGATACCGTGAGTGATGCATACAAACTGCTGCTCAAGATTTGCACCTCCAGTATTCCCTTCTGAAAACATAGCTGTGTAATGCCAAGCTAGAGTTCCAGTTATTACACAGAATGTCACAGCAAAATGTGGTGTACATAAGCTCATTTGAGATAGCAGAAAATAAGGTAGGGTGGCACGTAGCAACAAGAAGTGCATGTTCAATCAAGGACAATGCTACTGTCTCTTTTCAAGCAATATTGAACTCAATTTAAGCCTATTGTTTGTTTATGATGAGAGAATAAAACTGAATATTGTGGCTAACAAAGATGGCTACACTATGGTTTTCTATATAGCATTAGGACTTGGGAAAGAAAAATAAAAGTCAGTCTCTATGTAAGAGAAAATAGTAGAAGTGTGTTAATAGAATTCCAAAATCCCTGCTATTAAAAGAAAGTATAAAGGGGTATGAAGCCATGTTTAAAGTACCAAAGATTTAAAATAGCCACCACACTTAAGGTGAATCGTAACCTCGTCTAGGGATTTTTATTGTTGTTCGGTATTTCAAATCCTGGAGAGCTGCACTTGACATAGCATTTTCAAGTAATGGGTAGCATTTCGACCACTTCATAAGTGCTTAATTCTGGAAGAATTATTAGCAAATAAGCAAATATTTTGTCCTAAGTTTCCCGGTCCAACCACTGTGAGTCCCACGGTAATCTCTCTTCTGCTCACTGGTCATAGCACACATCCCTGTCATGGTCAGTAGGTACCCAGGTGAGAAGGAAGAGATGGACTTTTTCTGTACGTACAACAGATGGCCTCCAGGGACTGTTTATGTTCAAAGTGACATATTTACCTTCCCCACTGTTGCTGCCATTAGTTCCTTCTGGGCAGAATTTCATTGCCACTGTGATAACACCCTTCTGCATTTTAACAAGGATGTTGTGAAACTATGAAACTAAGAAAACTAAACAGATACATGGAATCAAGAGTGACCTGTAAGCAATATCCATCACTCATGTGTTCAGCTCCATCCTTTCCTTAAGGAAGGAGTTTAAAAGCCAATTTACTTTGAAACAAAGCAAATTAAAGTATATCCATTTCAGCCCAGGCATACAAGACTTATTTCAGAAATTAAAAATGTTTATTGAGAATGGCTGCTAGATTCATATTGTTATCTGTCCACATGTACCTGTGGGCTAGTCATAAGTAGAGAAAGTTAAGCTAAAAAACAGAGATTGAGAATTAATCTTCACTTTAGAAACAATGTAAAAATGCATCTGCAAGCTTAGTCTTATTTAACGATTCTAATGAACATAATAATTTTATATCTTCATGATGTCTCATACCCATTTCCTTTATTCTCTACCATCTTTTCCTCAAATTACTGCTACATTTTCTTAACTGGCCTCTTCGCCTTTCGTCCTAACCCCTTCCAATCCAGATTCCACACTGCAGCTCAGATTGTCTTTATTTCATTATTTACTTGTTTATTTATTTTGAGACACAGTCTCGCTCTGTTGCCCAGGCTGGAGTGCAAGGGCGTGATCTTGGTTCACTGCAACCTCTGCCTCCCAGGTTCAAACGATTCTCTTGCCTCAGCCTCCCTAGTAGCTAGGACTACAGGCGATGCTACCACGCCTGGCTTTTTTTTGTACTTTTAGTAGAGATTGGGTTTCACCCTGTTGGCCAGGCTGATCTCGATCTCGTGACATCAAGTGATCCAGCAGCCTCGGCCTCCCAAAATGCTGGGATTACAGGTGTGAGCCACCACGCCCCACCCGAGATTATCTTTAAACAATGCAAATCTGTACTTCTCCCTTCTATCACTTCAATATTCCAATATGGAAGACGTGGTTTTCAAGGACAAGCACAATCTGGGCCCTGTTCACCTATGCCATCTCATCTTGACCTTCTCCTCATCCTACACTTTACAGCAAACTTAAACTTTTTCCAGTTATCTCTCACACACTCTCTCTCCCTGAAAGCTCTCCCAGCTCACCTCCCTGCCCTTGCCTAACTGGTTTTTGGTCATTCTTCAAGTTTCTTCTTACATGATACTTCACTTAAAATGTCTTCCCTGAACCCCTCAAAAACTGAATTGGGGCCACCTTCTAGGTGTCTCTTTGCATCCTGCAATTACGTACCCGAGCATAGCACCTGTCACACTGGATTGGAATCATCTATTCACTTATCCATACTGCAGTGATTGAATTGTGGCCCCTCAAAAGGTACATGCACATTGTAACCCCCGGAACCTGCAAATACTATCTTCTTTGGAAAAAGGGTCTTTGCAGATGTAATCAAGTTAAGGATCTCAAGGTGAGAGCATCCTGGATATCCCAGGTGTACCCTCAATCTAATGACAAGCGTCCTTATAAGAGACAGAAGAGGAGCAGACATGGACACACAGAGAAGACCATGTGAAAACAGAAGCAGAGATTGGACCAATGCAGCCATAAGTAGAGGAGCGCCAGAAGCCACTAGAAGCCGGAAGAGGGAAGGAAAGATTCTCCCCTAGAGCCTTACTGAGAAAAGCACAGCCCTGCCAACATACTTTGACTTCTGGCCCCTAGAATTGTGAAAAAATTCCTGTTGTTTTAGAACAGTTAAATTTGTAGTGATTCATTAGAGCAGCCTCAGGAAACTAGTATACAAACCTACAATTCAAACTGTAAATTCCTTGAAGACAGGGACCGTCACACTCATTACTTAGTCACCATTCTCTCCTTAGCACCTAGCATATGCCCGGTGTACAGCATGCATTTATTAAATTTCTGTCGAATGAGTGACTGAGTGAAGACAAGCACGGCACTTCAAGCATTATCTTATGTCACAATAATCATTAATCCTATTCTCTCACTGTTTCTCTATTCCAATTAAATCATGTAATCACCGCAGGCTATATTGACTCATCTTAAGTTCTACCTAATATCTCTCAAGAAATGCTAATAAAGGGTAACTATGACCTATAGTTTAATTACATGGGGCCATCTCTGCATTAAATGTACCTTATTTTGCTTGATAGAAAACATGATTTCTATAGCTATAATTATAAGAAGCCAAGATTCCTGAATCAATTCCAAGCTTTATATTATTTCACTGCTTAACCTGAATAAAGACACTTCTAGTCAGACAGCAGTGCTCTATTCATCGACTACCTATTTTTATCTTTTTAATATGTAAATGATACATGCACATGGCAAAAGAAATTATAAAATTAAAAGTTAAACTCTCTCTCTGACTTGTCCCATTCTTGCAGACACCATGATTAACTGTCTCCAATCTGTGCATTAGCTATATAACTACAAATATATGCTTCCATTTATATACATACATATTAATTGATGACATTACATCATATTTATTATGTCCACCTGTGAAAGACAGGGTATTTCCTTTGTTCATTTAACAAATATTCTTTGACTGCTGTATTCATTTTCTTGGGCTGTCGTAACAAAGCACCTTAAATTGCATGCTTAAAAGAACAGAAAGTCATTATAATTGGGGTCTAGAAGTCCCACATCAAGGTGTGGGCAGCGTTAGCTCCTTCAATTGGCTACGAAGGAGAATTGGTTCCTTTACGCTCCCCTAGCTTCTGGTGGTTTGCTGCTAATCTTTGACATTCTTTGGCTTGAAGACTTGCAGGCATATTATCCTTCTATAGGCCTTTATGTTTACATGGGCTTCTTCGTGTGTGTGTGTGTGTGTGTGTGTGTGTGTGTGTGTGTGTGTGTGAGACTATGTCCAAATTTCCCCTTTTTTAAGGACATCAGTTGGGTTGGAATATTGGCCTGTCCACCTCTAATATGACCTCATCACAACATGACTAGTTACATCTACAAAAACCCTATTTCCAAATAAAGTCACACTGTGAGGTACTGGGGATGACATTTCAACACATAAATTAGGAAAGGGGTCCAGTTCAAGCTATACCCAGTGCTTATGTTTTGTGCCAAACACAGTTCCATATAACAGAACAATGGGGCTGTAAATTTTCTATCAGAAACTTACATTCTAATGGAGTCTAGTATTCTCATACTTGCTCAAAGCTTGTCCTTTGTAACAACGGACTTCTATTATTTATGTCTTTTTTCTTCTTCCAGTATTTAGCTTTATGAATGTCAGTTATTTATTTTATTTACAATGCTTATTCTTCTGTTTGTTTGTTTTATTTATTTACTTTTTGAGACAAGGTCTCACTCCCATCACCCAGGCTGCAGTGAGTGGCACAATCATGGCTCACTGCAGCCTCAACTTGCCAGACTCAGGTGATTCTCCCACTAAGTCTCTCAAGTAGCTAAAACTACAGGCATGCACCACCATGCTTGGTTAAGATTTTGTATTTTTTTGAGGAGATGGGGTTTTGTCATATTGCCCAGGCTGGTCTCAAACTCTTGAGCTCAAGTGATCCAGCTGCCTTGGCCTCCCAAATTGCTGCGATTACAAGCATGAGCGACTGTACCCAGCCTATTTGTTGATTTATTCATTTTTAATATTTTAGTTAAATTTATTGTCTTTCCATTTCAAAAGCGTAGAGAATCATGATCTCTCATACCCATTTCCCTTATTCTCTACCATCTTTTCCTCAAATTACTGCTACATTTTCTTAACTGCCCTCTTGGCCTTTGGTCCTAACCCCTTTCAACCCATATTCTACACTGCAGCTCAGATTATCTTTACTTACTTACATATTTATTTATTTATATATTTTGAGATGGAGTCTTGCTCTGTCGCCCAGGCTACAGTGCAATGGCGTGATCTCAGCTCACTGCAACCTCCGCCTCCCAAGTTCAAGCGATTCTCTTGCCTCAGCCTCTCTAGTTGCTAGGACTACAGGCAATGCTACCACGCCTGGCAAATTTTTTATACTTTTAGTAGAAATTGGGTTTCACCCTGTTGGCCAGGCTGGTCTCAAACTCCTGACCTCAAATGATCCCCTTGGTCCATCTCTCTTCTCCTTCCTACTTTGTATCTTAATTTTTTTGGTTGTATGAATTTTGCATTTTTATGATTTTAGCATATGTATTCTATCTAATGACTATTATCATTCTGTGCTTCACCTATAGGATAAAGATTCAAAGACAATAGCAGTCTTTATGATACATAAATATTCACTCCAGAACAAAGCAGTAAAATTGGACCCACAGGAAGCAGATATAGCCTCTGTCTTTAAAAGGGAGATCAACCAGGCAGGCATCAAGTTCTAACAGATTTTCTTTTATGTTCTTTCTATTTTGTTCCTGTTTTCTATGTTATGCATCTTTCCCATGTCCATGTCCTTTATCTTTCTTATATTCTTATTTTTCTGGTTTATATATCTCCCTGAATAACTTAATCACATTGTTGTGCATATATTTTTAAGCTTTTATGGGTGCTTGTTTTATGGGTCCTATTTCAACCAATAATCAAACAAATTTAACTGTCTATGCTCTATTGTTTCCCTTGAGAAACTTGATGACATTTCTCAACTCTCCTGTGACCCAGTATTTTATATTAGAAGATCTGTATGTCTCACTGATGCCTGTCTTTTGTAAATAAGTTGTTTTGTTTGTTTTTGAGACAGGGTTTTGCTCTGTCACCCAGGTTGGACTGCAAGTGGCGTGACCATAGCTCACTGCAGCCCCCACCTCCTGGGCCCAAGCAACCTCTGAAGTGTCTGGGCCTACAGACACGTGCCACCACACAGGCTGATATGTATACTTTTCTTCTTTTCTTTTCTTTTTTCTTTCTTTCTTTCTTTCTCTTTCTTTCCTCTTTCTTCTTTTTTTCTTTCTTCTGTCTTTTCTTCTTCTTTTCTTTCTTTTCTTTTCTTTCTTTCTGAGACAGAGTCTTGCTATATTGCTGGGACTGGTCTCAAGTCTCAAGCAATCCTCCTGCCTCAGCCTCCCAAACTGCTGGAATTACAGGTGTGAGCCACCTTGCCCAACCAGTAGCTTGTTTTTAATTCTCTAGATAGTCAAGATATTTTTCCTCGCTGGAGTTATAAAAGTTATCAAAGAGCAGCTTTGTTTCTTTTGGATGCCACCTAATGTTAACTAAAATCTTTCAATCTGAGAAGCCATAACTTTTATCAGCGTAAGAAATATTCCTTCCAATATTTTATGAGCATTGCCACCTCCCATTGTTTCTGCTGTTTCAGCCTAAAAGTCCTATTAGATGTTTTTTTAATAACTTGTATCTATGTCTCTGAACTTCCACCCATTATGAGACCTTTTTTTGTATTTTTGCTTTACTTATTGTGAGATCTTCTTGACTCACTGGACCAGATCAGCAGCTTGGTCTTCAGATATATCCATTTTATTATTCACTGTCCTTTGAAATATTTATTGTTGCGGTCATATTTTTAACTTTCTTATTTTCCTTCAGTTACCTAGTCAACAAACAAATATTAAGCGCTTAAAACGTAGTGAGCACTCTTCCAGATGGAAGGGATACAAAATAACATCTTTTCTCCAAAGGACCTACTTTCTACCGGAGGGAAGCATAAAATAAAACAGTAAAACAACTAAGGGGTGGAATGAACTAATAAGAGAAAAGAATCAGAGTGGAATCCTAGAAGCTGGGTGAAAAAGCTGTTTCTGAAAGGAAAGTAAGATCAAATGTCTCAAATGCTATGGATAGACCCAAGTAGACCAGAAGAAAACTGGCATTTGATAACACGAGGCCCCCAGGCCAGCTTGTTTAGGCAAGTTTTTGTGGGAGCATCTGCTTATTTTCAGTGGGTTCAAGAACAAAAAGGAGAACGAGAATTGAAGAAAGTGAGCAAAGTGATGTATTAAAAATTCAATAATTGCTATAAAGGAAAACAAAAAAAAAGCCAGAGAGGTATTTTTTTAAATAATTGTATTGGGAGATATTTGAACATTATATTGGAAACTGATAGAAATGATTCAGTAGAGGAAATATTATTGATACCTGAGGAGAGACAGTTCTAGCAGTGATAGCCTTGAACTGATAAGAGGGGATGGGATCCAGTGCCCAGAGGAAAGACTGCGCTTAGACTTTAGCTAAGCGTTCATCCCTTAACAGGAGGTCTTGCATTTTTTAGCTACGAGATCATCTTTGAACAGGAGGGCTAGACTTTAGCTAAGAGTTCATCCCTGAACAGGACAGAAGGTGAAGACTATGGACTGATGTAGATTGAACATGTGTCCCTGTCCAAATCTCATGTTGAATTGTAATCTCCAATGCCGGAGTTGGGACCTGGTGGGAGGTTTTTGGGTCATGGGAATGGATCGCTCAGGCTTGGTGATGCCTTGGTGATAGTGAGTGAGTTCTTGTGAGCTCTGATCATTTAAAAGTGTGTGGCACCTCCACCCAGCCCCCTCTCTCTCTCACTCACTCCTGCTTTCATCATGTGATGTGCCTGCTCCCCCTTCGCTTTCCATCATGACTGTAAGCTTCCTAAGACCTCCCTAGAAGCTGAGCAGATGCCTATACCATGCTTCTTGTATAACCTGCAGAACCATAAGCCAGTTAAACCTCTCTTCTTTATAAATTACCCAGTCTCAGGTATTTCTTTATAGCAATGCTAGAACAACCTAATACATGGACTGTGTTCTCTGCCTGGTTTTCCCTAGTACCACGTTCATGTTTTACAAATGTAATATTTTCTCAGATCTCTCTGAAAATACTAATTACAGGGATTCTCTTAGAGGTTTTTTAATATGTTATTGGTATTACCTGAATCATTTCTTTTTGTGTAGCAGTCTGTTTCTCTACTATTGATTTTTTTTTTCTAACGATTTAGTGGTCTTGGTTGATCTTTCCTAGTTATGACTAAAGAAAATTGGTTGGGTGGTTAGGATATGATTTCTCCATGATTGGTGTAGGAATATATTATTTATGTGTCTTCATTTCTCGTCTCCATCCTATCCAAATCCTCATCTCAGCATGTGGAGGTGATATAATAAATTGTTTGTCATCTCTCTGGATCCAGTATTCTCTCTTATACAAGCTCATTCTACACAGTCTAATCACATTTAATCTTCCTAAGAAAGCATCATCACTGGATTATTTCCTTTTATAAAAGCACTAACCTATGTCTTGGTTTTTTATCAAATGAAGATCATATTTCCCAGCCTGCATTTTTTAATCGTCTGTGATTAGTTCTTATTAAAATTTGAAGTCCTACTCTCACTACTATAGCAAAGTCTTACAGAAATACAATGTACATCCATGCTGCTGGTCTCCCACAGGCTCTTACTGCCTCTCGGTAGTGGCTCTACATACCTGATAACCTCACACCAGCACTTACCGTGTAACTATTTCTGTGTCTTCCACTTTCTTTAAATTACCAAAGTTACATCTTCCATGCTGTCTCCTTGAAGATGTCTTCACTGAGGAAGGAAGGAAAATGAATGGGGATTAGTATTTTTTTTCCATCTTGTTTGAGAATAAACCTGAGGCCCTGATTTGGGGTTACTACATGCTCGTTGAGGGCACAGAGCACGTGCTTCCTCTGTGTAGCTTCAGTAACTGACACGGAATAGTGAGAAATAGGAAGTTGTCTTGCAGATGGATGGGTGAAGAGATGCACAAATGAGTGAGTCCATATTCCCTAAGCCACAATCCACCACACAACTCTCTATTTTCAGTGTGGTTGATGTAGGAGTAAAGCACAACTTCCCTTGCTATGTGCCCAGAAAAAGAGAAAAAAATCCACTTACTGTGCTGTCTTCTTGTGTCCTTGGCACTGATGTTTTAATCATCTTTGATTTCATATACATGAAAGGGTGCATCCTACAATAAAATTATGATAATTTGCATAAATATGTACATTTGTTAATTCAATCACTAATTCATTAATTCAGTGTTTTTTTTTACCATTGAACATTTCTCATTCTGTTCAAAGACGAACAAGATATTCAAAGATGAATAAATGATTGTCATTCTCCTCAAGAAACTAAAAAAAAAACTTGCAAGAAAAATATTCATGACTCCAACATCTTATGGCACATGCTCCATTCTATTCATTACGGTTTGTCTGGACCACTCTGGTCTGTGTCTGTTGTTTCCACATCCTGCCTGGTTAGCTCCCCACTTCCCTCTCTGGAATGTCCCAGTTAGGTGATAAATTACATGGTTGACTATGTATTAGCCATACTAAAAAAAAAAAAAACTGCACAGTATGTGGATGTGAAAATGAAAATTTGTCTCATCTCCTCTTCAAACTTTAAACTTCTTAAGGGCATAAAAAAATTATGTTGGAATTACTGAAATACACTTGCTTATGTTTTCAATCTTCCCAATATTTGCAAAACCTCAATCCAGATATTTTAAGAGAGATTAAACTTTGGATAATTAGTATAATGATTTAAAATATCATGAAACAAAGCTATTATCATTGGATGTTCACGGAAAGCCATTAAAAACTAATACTTATAAAGCAATAAGTGATGCTATTCAGGGCTCTGAAGCAGTATTATAAGCGCTTCTTATTTATTCTATCTAAAGCACAAAAAGTGTAAAATGCTTTTTGCTTTTAACTGGATGTATTTCCCTCATCACAATTAACCCCTGCAGTTTCTTTCTGCTTCACAAGGCAACCTACTTACTTTTCCTGTGCCCTAGGAAATGGTAAACAGTATCTTGTGGAAGTTTAGTTTCACAGGTTCAGTATTCAGTGCAGAACTGGTTATGAAACAATGACCCAAGTATGTGGGAACTACAGAAAATACCAGATTGAAGGGAGTGATGGCAGTTTAGGTTCATTCTCGTCTTAGAGTCTGCATAATTTCCCTCTAGTTTTCCAAGATGGCATGCATACTGTCCTTCCCATCACAAGTTCAGTTCTTGACCCCACACAGCCAACACTTGCCACTCACTGCAGCCTCACTTTTAGCGTCATGTACCTCAATCCATAGCATGTTCTTCTAGGGATTTGATTACCAGCGTCAGGGTTTGTATTTTCCCCAGTTCACCTCCAAGCTGGAATACAATGAGGAATCTCCTCTGGAAGAGACTTTGTGGTGACAATTATGTCTTTCTTTTTGTTGTGAAACTACTACTGTTTATAATCTATATTTTCTATGGCCGCTATTCAGAATAGGGTATTTTATTCACTTTCTTTCTTTAATTCACTAAGTAAGTCCAAAAATCTCCATGGCTTCTGGGCACACGCTAAGAATAACAGGAAATTTATTATTTTAACCACTGTGCTTAGCCAGAAACCCAATAAAAAGATGGCCTTTTACTGGGCCCTCAAAATCAGAAGATTAAAGTCCTTTTGAATCAGAATTGAAAATCAATATTTTCTTCAAAGTAAAGATTTTTTTGAAACAAACTTTAATAATTAAGATATCTGTGCTATATCATAGGGAACACCTTTTTTTTAAAGGCTGTTTTAACAAAATTCAACCCTGATATAAATGTTTGAGGCATGAAAGAAAAAACAGCAATAAATATTTAGAAACTTATTTTCTTTTCAAACTGAAATTATGGTCTGATCTCTTTGGCTTATTTTTAAAAAAAGTCATTTTGCTGGATGCAGTGGCTCACATCTGTAATCCTGGCACTTAGGGAGGCTGAAGTGGATGGATCACTTGAGTCCAGAACTTCAAGACCAGCCTGGGCAATATGGCAAAACTCTGTCTCAACAACAACAAAAAAAATGCAAAAATTAGCTGAGCGTGGTGATGCATGCCTGTAGTCCCACCTACTCCGGGGTCTAAGTCAGACGGATTGATTGAGCCCAGGAGACAGAGGCTGTAGTGAGCCAAGATTGTGCTACTGCACTCCAGCCTGGTGACACAGCATGAACTGTCCCAAAAAAACAGTCAATTTAATTATATCACTATCAAACATGTTCTCATTCCATTCTTAATGCCTATCCTTTAATTTGGTACAAAATCATAGGAAAATTAGTGGCCAAATAAAGAAAACTAAGAAAAAAATTTAGGGAATTAATTTATGTCTTCTTAGTTTTTTCAGCATGCTATAATAAAATACCAGGGACTGGGTTGTTTATAAACAATAGAAATTTATTTATTATAGTTCTGGAAACTGGGAAGTCTAAGATCAAGGCGCTGGCAGATGCAGTGTCTGGAGAGAGCCCATTTCCTGGTACATAGATGGCATATTCTCATTGTGTCTTCATGTGATACAAGGGATGAGAGGTCCCCTTTAGGTCTTTTTTTATTAAGGACACTAATCCCATTCATGAGGGCTCTGCCCGTGTAACCTAATCACCTCCCAAAGGCTCTACCACCTAATAGCATTGCACTGGGGATTAGGTTTCAACATATAAAACTGGGGGAACACAAACTTTCAGACCATAGCAATCTCAGAGGTCCTTCATTCTTGATAACCCAGGCTGACAGGTTCACCTATATACTATAGAACATTATGACACTGAACCTGTCATTGACTATATGTTACAGTAAAAGGGCACAGAGCTAGCTCATGGGATGGTGGTGTTCTTGCCCCAATTCTGACAACACCTGACCCTTGGATCAAGTTGGTCACCTTCTCAGGCTTGTCTCCTCATTATTCAAAGAAGAGTATTAAATTAGGAAACGTGTAGTTCCTCTTTGCTCCTCACTTCTCTAATTCCCACAGACTTGTTTGTTAGTAAATTATGCTTGTTGAAACCATAATGATTACTGTTTATTTGTCAGTGTTTATTTGCAGGTATTAGAATTTGGTATACAAACAACAAAAGTTGTCACTGCAAAAGAAAATTTATAACAGTGTTACTGTCTTAGTCCATTTTCATGCTGCTAATAAAGACATACCCAAGACTGGGTAATTTATACCGGAAAAAGGGTTTAATGGACTTACTGTTCCACAAGGCTGGGGAGGCCTCACAATCATGGCAGAAGGCAATGAGAAGCAAGTCATGTCTCACAGGGATGGCAGCAGGCAAAATGACAGAGCTTGTGTGGGGAAAATCCCATTTTTAAAACCATCAGATCTCATGAGACTTATTCGCTATCATGACAACAGCATAGGGAAAACTGACCCCCATGACTCAGTTACCTCCCACTAGATCCCTCCCATAACACATGGGAATTAAAGATGAGATTTGGATGGAGACATAGCCAAACCATACCATTCCACCTCTGGCCCTCCCAAATCTCATGTCCTCACATTTCAAAACTAATCATGCCTTCCCAACAGTCCCCCAAAGTTTTAACGCATTTCAGCATTAACTCAAAAGTCTACAGTCTTAAGTCTCATCTGAGACAAGGCAAGTCCCTTCTGCCTATGAGCCTGTAAAACCAAAAGCAAGTTAATTACTTCCTAGGTACAATGAGGGTTCAGACATTGAGTAAATGCAGCCATTCCAAATGGGAGAAATTGGCCAAAACAAAGGGGCTACAGGACCCTTGCAAGTCCGAAATCCAACAGAGCAGTCACATCTTAAAACTCCAAAATGATCTCCTTTGACTGTGTGTCTCACATCCAGATCAGGCTGATGCAAGAGGTGTGTTCCTATAATCTTGAGTGGCTCCGCCCATGTGGCTTTGCAGGTTTTAGCCCCGCTCCCAGCTGCTTTCATGGGCTGGTGTTGAGTGCAGCTTCTCCAAGAACACAGTGCAAGCTGTGGGTGGATCTACCATTCTGGGGTCTGGAGGACAGTGGCCCTTTTCTCACAGCTCCACTAGGCAGTGCCCCAGTAGGGACTCTATGTGGGTGTTCTGACCCTATATTTTCCTTCTGCACTGCCCTAGCAGAAGTTCTCCAGGAGGGCCTCACTGCTGCAGCAAACTTCTGCCTGGACATGCAGGTGTTTCCCTACATCCTCTGAAATCTAGGCAGAGGTTTCCAAACCCCAGTTCTTGAGTTCTGCACACCCACAAACTCAACATCATGTGGAAGCTGCCAAGGCTTGGGTCTTGTACCCTCTGAAGCCATGGCCCAAGCTGTACGTTTGCTCTTCTTATTCATGGCTGGAGCAGCTGAGACACAGGGCACCAAGTCCCTAGACTGAACACATCATGAGGACCCTGGGCCTGGCCCACAAAACCACTTTTTCCTCCTAGGCCTCTGGGCCATTGATGGGAGGGGCTGCCGTGAAGGCCTGTGACATGTCCTGGAGACATTTTCCCCATCGTCTTGGGGATTAATATTCGGCTCCTCGTTACTTATGCAAATTTCTGCAGCTGGCTTGAATTTCTCCTCAGAAAATGGGATTTTATTTTCTATCACATTGTCAGGCTGCAAATTTTCCAAACTTTTATACTCTGCTTTCTTTATAAAACTGAATGCCTTTAACAGCACCCAAGACACATCTTCAATACTTTGCTGCTTAGAAATTTCTTCCACCAGATAACCTAAATCATCTCTCTCAAGTTCAAATTTCCACAAATCTCTAGAGAAGGGGCAAAATGCTACCAGTCTCTTTGTTAAAACATAACAAGAGTCACCTTTGCTCCAGTTCCCAAAAAGTTCCTCATTTCCATCTGAGACCACTTCAGCCTGGACTTTATTGCCATATTACTATCAGCATTTTGGGCAAAGCCATTCAACAAGTCTCTAGAAAGTTCCAAAGCTTTCCACATTTTCCTGTCTTCTTCTAAGCCTTCCAAACTGTTCCAACCCCTGCCTGTTACCCAGTTCCAAATATGTTTCCAAATTTTTGGGTATGTACAGCAGCATCTCGCTCTACTGGTACCAATTTACTGCATCATGGCGGAAGGCAAGGAGAAGCAAGTCACATCTTAGATGGATAGCAGCAGGCAAAACAAGAGAGCCTGTGCAGGGAAACCCCCGTTTTTAAAACCATCAGATCTCATGAGACTTATTCATTATCATGGGAACAGCATGGGAAAGACCTGCCCCCATGATTCAATTACCTCCCACCGGGTCCTTCCCACAACATGTGGGAATTAAACATGAGATTTGGGTGGGGACACAGCCAAATCATATCAGTCACCAAAGAAGGACTTCGAGAATTCTCTACTGAAAACCTGTCTTCCTGTTTCCATGCAGATGGTATACTCATAAATAGTACCTAAACAATGGGTGTCTCTTCTTGCACATCAAGTCTACATATCACCCCCTGACCTGCATAATAATAGTCAGCACCACAGACAGTTTAGCCCTTGGTGGTTCTCTAATTCCTTCTGTGTCTCTTCAACTACAACCTCTTAGTTCAAAGGTAGATATTTCTTTTTTTCTTTACTCTTATTATGACTAGTATTCAGGTGTTCAGTAAATATTTACTTGTTATTTGATAGATTATCTGTAGCGCTGAGTGAAACGTTTACCCTGCCCAAAAATAAAGAGGAAGAAGAAAGAAAATAAATTTATAATGGCTATATACTTACACAGCACTTGGAGTAATACCCTCATTAAAACGATTAGTGGTTATAACAGTTTGATTATTTAACAGTCAATTCCTGCGTTTCTTCTGAGTAGGAGGAACATTTGAATCACTCTGATTTGGCAAATGGCATAGTTTTGTTTAAGAAACTAGCATTCCCTGCCAATTGAGGCCCAACGCTGGTTCTCCCCAATGAAATACGAACCAGCAGAGCATGAGGGGGATTCAACTATGTCCTAGGGGACTACTACTAGAGATTTCTGGGGACACAGGCCAATACTCACCGTGTGTCAAGGATTCTGAAAGATTAATGGTCATTTGTCCAAGATATGGAATGAATTTCTAAGCAAGAATATGAATCAATTTCAGACTGTTTGGAGTAAGTTATAGAAAACTAAACAGTGGATAAAAACATAAATATATCTGCAAAATTTCCACCTTCTCATTCCCTCATTCATTCCCCTCCCCCAAGAAAATGAATGAACCAACACTCCCTTCATTTAATGTCCATATGTGTGTATACACGCATGCAAGTCGATAGTGAGAACAGCACTAGTTTCTTCTGGAAGGAGACTCAGATTCCTAAGGGGAATGATACTGCTCTCAGTCTCTCAACCATTCCCTGGGAAAGTTAAAAATAAGTCCCGCTGAAAAAAAATAAGTTGGCGCTTGTTATTTGAGAAAATTGCTTTATTCCAGGAACTGCCTCATGTAGCAGAAATTTATTTACCATCTGTGTGGACTTTAAACATTTTCCATCTTAACTGATACACAACTGAAATAGAAACAGACTTTCCATGCGTAGGTTTTCCACAGACCTCAATTTTTTGAAGGGTGTTAGCTCAGAAACTTTTGGGATTTTTGTGGTCCCCAGAGTGGGAGAGCTCCACGGCCGCTCCTCGGCCTGGAGATCTCCTTCTGGGGAAGAGCCCAGGCTGATGTCACCCAGTGAGCTTGGGAGTGGCTTCAGCGTGGGGGTGGAAGGCAGTGAGATAGGATTTGCCAGGAAGCATTCCAGGGACTTTGCTGAAAGCCTTCTTTTCTTTTTTCCTCTTTCTCTCTTTCTCCTTTCCTCCCTTTCACCCTGCCCTTTCTCTCTCCCTTCTCTCTTTTTTTAACTTTTAAGTTCAGGGGTACAAGGGCGGGTTTGTTACATAGGTAAACTCGTGTCATGGGATTTTGCTATACAGATTATTTCATCACCCAGGTATTGAGCCTAGTACCCATTCGCTATTTTTCCTTCTCTTTCTATCTTTCCCTCCCTCCCTTCCTTCCTTGCTTCCCTCCCTCCCTGCCTCCCTCCCTCCCTCCCTTCCTTCCTTCCTTCCTTCCCTCCTTCTTTCCTTTCTCACTCTTTTTTCCACACATACATTGTATATACCTAGGGTATATGACAGTGTTTTGCTCTATGAATACATTGTGGAATAATGGCCACAATCAATCTAATTAACATATCCATCACCTTATATAGTTACCATTTTCTCTTTTTTTTTTTGGTGAGAACACTTAAGACCTATCCTCTTAGCAAATTTCAAATATACAATTCAGTATCGTTAACTATTTTCACATGGCTGTACATTAGGTCTCCAGAATAATATTCATCCAGACTAATTAAAACTTTGTACCCCTTGACCAGTGCCTCCCCATTTCTCCCTCTCCCCAGCCCCTGACAACTGCCATTCTAGCCACCATTCTACTCACTATTTCTATGAATTTGACTATTGTAGACTCTAAAAATAATTGAGAACATGCAGTATCTCTCTGTGTGTGGCTTATTTCATTTGCATACTATCTTCCAGATTCATCCATGTTGTAGCATGTCAGGATTTCCTTCTATTTTTGGCTAAATAATATTCCACTGTGTGCACGTGCCTGTATGTGTGTGTGTGTATACCAAGTTATCTTTATCCATTTGTCTATTCATTCATTGATGGACACTTAGGTGTCACTTGGCTACTGTGAATAATGCTGCAGTGAACATGGGGTGCCAACATCTTTTCAAGGTACTGATTTCATTTCCCTTGTGTATATACACAGTAGTGGGACTGCTGGCTCATGCTGTTCTATTATCCATTTTTTAGGACCTCTGTACTGTTTTCCATATGGCTATATGGCTATACTTTTTTCCATATGGCTATACTAATTTACATTCCCACTAACAGTGTACAAAAGTTTCCTTTTCCCCACACTTTCACCAACACTTATTCTAATAACCATCCCAACAGGTGTGGGGTGATATTTCATTGTGCTTTTAATTTGCATTTCCTTGATGATTAGTGATGGCAAACACCTCTTAATATACCTGTTGACCATTTATATGTCTTCTTTGGAGAAATATCTGTTCATGTCCTTTGTCCATTTTTTAATGAGGTTATTAGGAGGGGTTTGGCTCTTTGGGGCTTTCTGTTGTTGTTGGTTTGGTTGTTTTTTATTTTCATTGAGTTATATGAACTCCTTATATGTTTAGATAGTAATCTCCTAACAGATAAAATATATGTTTTGCAAGTATTTTCTCCCAATCTGTTATAGTTAGCTAGTAGTACATTGTGCTTAAAAGATAAAAATAAAAGCCCTTTGAGAAATAAATTACCTTATTTCTGAAGTGCTTTTAACTTATGTAGTCAGATAAGACAAATGTGCTTTCTTCCTTTCCAGCTGTATCAAAGGATTATTTTATCCAAATGTTTTTTTAAAATATTCCACAGGAGGAAGTAATGGTTCACCAAGGGGGAAAAAAATAAGGTTGAATGGGTGGCTGAGCACAAGGGAATTTATTGTTAGGTGGTACTTTATATAAACGAAAGAAAAATTGAGGGAAATCCAATTGCCACTTTCTATACAAAATAAGCTGCCCTGCCTGGCTATTTTCTCACAATATTGAGCTGTAATACCATTATTCTGGAGGGCAGAAACTATAATTTCTTATATATTTAATTTTCTTCAAAATATGTGGTTTCCCTTCAGGAAAACTCAGAATCTTTGGAGCATTTGTATATCCACATAGACTTTGAGCAAAACCATATCATGTTTTTCTAGAAAGGCATTGTTAACAACTATTAGAAGGTCAAAATCATATCAAGTTATATAGTCTATATATCTCAATAATATCTTTCGATCATTTATTATTGCACATTTTTATGCTTATCTTAACATTCAAACATAGATTTCAATAAAACTTTTAGGGAATGAAAAATTATACAACGTGTCTATAATTTACCTTTGGGAACATCTATAATTCCTGCGATTTGAATATTTACTCTATGCCAGCCCCAAGCCTAGACTCTTTATGTACAGTTTTGTATTTAATGGCCACAATGTGTAAACTGGTACAAATTGATGAAAAAACTGAAGCCCTGACCAATAAGCAACCTTTTCCAGGCCACAGAGCAATCAGTTACAGCTATTACTCAGAGCTCAGGGAGTCAGAGCTCCGTAGATCATTACTTTGGCCATGGTACAGACTTTTGAAACAGTGACTAATGTGAAAACCCAATCTTAATGGCATATATAGAATTTATTTTTCAAAGCAGTATTGATCTCAGTTCTTAAGTCTTTATTTAAACACAGAAAAATTTAGAGCTTTATAAGAAAAATGTCCAACTTGAGCTAGAAAAGGAATGATATAAACTCAATTAAAATGAAGAAAGAAAATAATTAAGATATAAGCAAAAATCTGGGAATAAAAAGCAGACATAGGCTGGGCGTGTTGGCTCATGCCTGTAATCCCAGCACTTTGGGAGGCTGAGATGGGCGGATCACGAGGTCAGGCGTTCGAGACCATCCTGGCCAACATCATGAAACCCCGTCTCCACTAAAATTACAAAAATTAGCTGGGTGTGATGGCACATGCCTGTGGTCCCAGCTATTTGGGAGGTTGAGGCAGGAGAATCACTTGAACCTGGGAGGCAGAGGTTGCAGTGAGCCGAGATTGCACCACTGCACTCCAGCGAGGCAACACAGCGAGACTCCATCTCAAAAAAAAAAAAAAAAAAAAGCAGACATAAAATTGGGAGAATCAACAACTAAAAAGCCAATTCTTTGATTTGAAAACCCTACAAATGAATGAATATAAAAACCTCTATCAAGGTAAGAAAGAAAGATGAATCGAATAATATTAAAAATAAAAAGCGGCAGCCTGGCATGCTGACGTACATCTCTAATCCTAGCACTTTGGGAGGCTGAGGTGGGAGGAGGGATTGAGGCCAGGAGTTTAAGACCAGCCTGGGCAACATAGTAAGACCCCGTCTCTGCAAAAAATTTGTTAAATTAGCCAAGCATGGTGGTGCACATCTGTAGTCCTAGCTACCTGGGAGGCTGAGGGTGGTGGACGGTTAGAGACCAGGTGTTCAAGGCCACAGTGAGCTATGATCATACCACCATACTCCAGCCTGGGACCATACTACCAGACTGCAGCCTGGGCCTCAGAGCAAGACAGAAAAGGAGAGGGGAAGGGAGGGGAGGGGAAGGGAGGGGAGGGGAAGGGAAAGAGAGAAAAGAAAGAAAAAAATGAACTATTATCACTGATGAAGTAAAGATTAAGAAGATAATAAGAGAATACAAGGTAAATGTTTAAGTTAATAAATTTGAAAATTTAAATGAAATAGACAAATTACTAGAAAAATATAACTTAGCTAAACGGAATTGAGGAAAATTATAATCTTCCAATACTTTTTTCAAAAGTGTTTAAAATTCTTCTATAAATAAAATGCCAAGCCCGGATGATTTTACAACTGAATTTTAACCAGCTTTGAAGAAACAGATTCTTCCAATTTCTTGTAAACTATTCTAGAGATAGAAAAGAACAAATGTCACTCATAAACATAGGTGCAAAAAACAAAACCTAAACAAAATATTAAACAGATTCAGCTGTATAAAACCACTTAAACATCTTAACCAAACTGGGTTTATCCCAGGAATAAATGGGCATTTGACTATTAGAAAAATCTATATATGTTATTTTAAAATTTGTATTATACTTATTAACAGATTAAAGGAGAAAAAAATTATGATCATATCAAGAGATGCAGAAAAAGTATTTGGAAAAAGTTCACATCTATTGACTGATTAATTGATTTGGGACAGGAGCTGTCTGTGTCACCCAGGCTGGAATGCAGTAGCACAGTCACAGCTTACTGTAGCCTCAACCTCTTGGGCTCAAGCAATCCTCCCACCTCACCCTCCCAGGTAGCTGGGACCACAGGCACGTATCATCACACTTGGCTGATTTTTTGTAAAGACAGGGTCTCCCTATGATGGACTCAAGCAATCCTCCCACTTTGGCCTCCCAAAGCGCTAGGATTACAGGTGTGAACCACCATATCCAGTCCAACATCCATTAAAAAAAAAAAAAAAAGAATATAAGAAGAGACTAGAACTACCTTAACCTAACAAAATGATAGCTAGAGAAAAAGGAGAGGGGAGGGGAGGGGAAGAGAGGGGAGGGGAGGGGAGGGGAGGGGAGGGGAGGGGAGGGGAGGGGAGGAGAGGGGAGGAGAGGAAGAGAAAACTCTAACAAATAGCATTCCAAGTGGGAACATACCATCATTGTCTCTCTTCAACTTGAATTGGAACTACATTCCAACTGGGGCAGGTAAAAAATGAAATTCTTGAAGATGGTTGTCTACTAAGTAAGAATAATCGGACAATTATTTGGAAATAAGAAAAGGATTTAGCAAACCTGTGAAAGTTTAGGAAATGTACATTTTTAAGATTGTCATTTTCAAAAACAACAGGAATGGTAAGTTACAAAGAAGTAAATCTTTATGTGTTGTACATTTGCATGTCATTCGTTGGTGTAGGAAATTAATGAAACATGGGTGAAACATATTAAAGAAGATCAAAAATAAGTAGAGGGATATATCATGCTCACATATAGAGTCAATAATGTGGAGGGTTTTTTTTGTGTGAAATAGTAGACAACCGCTGTTAACTGACTCTGACATTTGTTAGAATTTTCAGTTGTTGCCAGTCTACAGGGTGTAAAACGGTACCTCATTATGACTTTAATTTGCATTTCTCTAATTTCCAGGAAGTTTGAGTTTTTAATGATTAAAAAAAAAGCCTGAAAAAAATCTAATGTACATAGAACTTTGGTGTATGATAAAGGTATCCAGGAAGATCAGTGAGGAAAGAGATATCTTTCCTACTCCTAATTTGGTGTCGTAGTTTCTCTTAGTAGAGTGGCAACAAACTCAACCCTGCTCTGATGGAGCGCCAGGGAAGATGGTTGTGGATGTTTACAATGTGCCTCCATGGGATACTTCATTAGGCAGACGGCCTATATCTAAGTATCTGACCTGTGACCAGGTATCTCTCCCACAGGAAATGTTGATACTGGCAGATATTCTTCTGGCTCTTATCTAACGTGTGTTCTCTTTATTTCTACCAAGATAGCGACTCTGTAGAGAGCTCTGGCCAGGAGCAGAGTTAGGTTCGAGTGTGTCAAGTGAGACACAGAGGAGGCAACTCAACAAAACACATGAAACAACAGAAGTGTTTTATTACTCACAGATCACAGAGAAAGAGGGCAGCACCCTCGCAGGGCCAACAGGAAGTGGGGGGATTGAATCCAGAACATGCAGGCTCAGCAAGCAGGTAGGTAGCAAGACAGAGAGGAAGTGACCTGTGGATCATGGCCTTTATTGGGGCCCAGGGTGTTACCTAAGCAGGATTCCCGTGGGGGTTCTAACTGGTAGGTTTAGAACAAGCAGATGCGAGCTCTGTGGAGTCACACTGTGGCTGTGTGCTTGTCATTGCAGTATACCTTACCCATCTATGCCCAGTGAGGACATCAGTGGGGTGAGTCAAGTAGGTTGCATCCAGCTGCCCCCTAGGGAGGAGGTCACTAGGAGGTGGTTGTATAGTCTGTATAAAGGCAGATATAATCTGTATAAAGGCAGATATAATCTGTATAAAGGCAGATATCTGGATTGATCACCTTGAGGAAATGGAAGGTTGTAGAAACTGGAAACTGTGTCAAGGGTGACGAAGTCCTGATTCTAACTAACCCTGGTTCTGGTATGAGAACCAGGACATTGGTTCTCATAGAACCAATGAGAGGCATTGGAGGGGCATATTGTAAGGAGTTCATAAATAACCAAGAAAGAATACTAAAAAGTTCTTTCTTAGAAAAGATGGATATATTTGAATATCTTAAAATTTAGAAAACCTGTTTAGAGAAACACAGTATAAGGAAAGAATTTTTAAAAATAAAATGAGAGTAGAAATTAGCAACATTTAGAAACAAAGAATAGTATTCAAATACTATTGAGAATGTCCTTTAAAACAATAAAAAAATACAAATAACCCAGAAGAAGGGGCAAAAAAACAAATGGATATTTTATAGAACAGGAAACTCATATTGGCAATAAATAAATAAAAAGAATATCAAACTCTTGAAATCAGAGAAATGCAAATTAAAGTCATAGTGACGTACCATTTCACTCTCTCTAGATTGGCACAATTAAAATGTCAAATACACCAAGTGCCAGAGTCAGGATCAACAGGAACTCCCTATACGTTCTAGGTATCAATATAACTGATACAATAATATTAGGAAAAAAATTTGGCATTATCTCTTAAATGTAACCATTCACATACTCCGAAAATTAGGAACTTCACTCCTAGAACTGTGTCCTAGAAACATTCGATTTTCTTCTCCAGAAAAGGTGGACAAGAATATTAATTGCATTACTGCTCATAATAATTAAATATTAGAAATAATCCAAAAGACCACAGACAACAGAATGGACAAATACTTTGTGGCATATCAATACAATGGCATACCATACAGACGTGAACTCACTTAAGTTATTCAACCTACAACACTAGAATTTTGTAAAGTAACATGGCAGGGAGCTATGCATGGTAGCATGCACCTGTAGTTCAAGCTACTCAGGAGGCTGAGGTGGGAAGATCAGCCCAGGAGATTCCTAACAGCCTGAGCAACATAGTGAGTCCCTGTTTTTAAATAATATTTATATAAATAGTAGAAGTAGTGGTGGTAATGTTGCTGGGAATAATGGGGTGAGTTTCCAAGTATTACACATTTATATAGCTCTAAAACAGGACTAACTAAAACCTTATTTAAGCATAAATATACACATATATGTATAATTTAAAATTCTATATTTTTTAAAAAAGAAAGTAATAAAAAACAAAACCAAAAAAATTAGTGGAGGGTTACTCCATGGAGGGAGGTGGGGACAGCAGAGGAGAGGAGCACAAAGGTAAATGGAAGTCACTGGTAATGTTCCATTTCCATGGTGTGGGGGTGGATTCACAGGGGATCATTGTAATACTATGGGTTATAATTTATATATATGGGACATATGTTTCATGTACCAACTGATGTATTAAAAGGGAAAAAAGAGAAACATTTAATGTGATTAACAACTGTGAATGTGTTTAACCATAAAGATTTAGGTGGTTTTTTATTGCTGTTCTTTAAATTGTTATTTTTGAGATTTATGTTTCCTAATTAGATTGCAAATGCTCAAAGGCAAGGATAATGACTTATAATTCTAACTAACACGTGGTAAAAAAGATACATGAATGCATTCAGTCAGTGAAAGAAATAAAGGGTAGCTACTGTTGCTTTTGTGTAAATCTCAATTACCTCTGACCCTGGGCACTTGGCCTTCTTCACCACACATCTAGCCCTCCAGATTAAGAAGACAAAGATCCACCTGCCTAAAAAGCCCAGGGTTTTAAGAAGCTTTATTTCTCTGTGTCCTCCAAGAAATCCAACAACAACTCTGCTCGTTTCCCCCTGGCCTCAACCCACACTAATGTGCCCTGCAATTTTTTCCTTGCTTTTTGCCTATATCTGGAGTCTTTCCTAACTCTGAGAAAACTTTTCACTGTGCTCAAATTTCATCTTTTTTTCTCTTCTCTTTATTTCAGTTTATCTCCTTCACTTATTTCATCCCTGGGGCTGCAGACAAGGAAATAGGTTAGCTCCATTTTTCCTTCTGGCTCTTTCTGAGCTCTTTCATGTCCCTGTGAAAAGAACTGCCACTCTCTCCCCAGATGGTCCTCTTTCCCTGACAGAAACTCTCTAGGGAAGGATGATAATCCAAGTCTTTAAAGACATAGGTCCTGGGAATCCGGCAAAAAGTCAGGTTCCTGTTTCCTCAACAGAGAATAATAAGCCAAAAATAATAACTATGAGTGGCTATTAGAACAATGTCCTTTCCCCACGACCAGAAATGACTAGCCCCAATTTGCAGCAAACCAAGCACAAAAGAATTCTTGTGTCTATTTTATGAGAAATCTTTACCAGATTCACTACATTCAACAGGCTTATTTCAAAGGTAAACACAAGTACAGCCTTTTCATGAACAAACATCCATAAGAAATCAATGGGAAAAACACCGTAGGAAATATTCTCTTAGTCTGAATATGTATCAGACTTTTAGGTATCTTTTATTCCTTAAATCAGACCTGAAGAAAGTACTCCATGTCCTAACAGGTCTTATTTTTAAAATATTCTCTTTCAATGATTACTCGCTGTTACCTTACAGTTAGAATCACCCAAGTATTATTCTCCTTTGCAGCTAATAGAATCTGAAACACTTGATCATAATCGAGATACAAATTTCAGTAATCATATTCCCACAAGAACTGCAAACCTGATAGATACTCAGTCACACCTAGTTACTATGATAGGTAAATCTGTTGTGTAGTTCCCTAAATGCCGGCAACCAGATAAAAAAATAAAATAAATAAATAAATGAAACCAGCTCATAAACTCCCTTTGCTTGTTTTTTTTCTTAAGAATATGTAAAAGGCTATGTTGGACCCTCAATATATTTCATTTCGAAATTGCCAGATGCATGTTGCCTGTGATTACAAAGTTTTAAGGCGAGTTATTTCTGATTTATTTTTATTCTTTGTGCTAATGATACCTATGCATCATCATAAGCAACAATAAAACCATAGGAGTAGCTATAGCAACTGATACACTAGGCGTTCAATGTTCTTTTTTAAACACTCCTGGAAGACAGTGAGCTCTTCACTACCCTGTAGTTACCCTGATTCCAATCTGGTAAATGTCCTCTGTTTTCCAAAAGGTGTTATAAAGAACAGACACATCTGCAATAAGAATAATTTACCAAGAATAAGAATAGTAGGCCGGGCGCAGTGGCTCACGCCTGTAATTCCAGCACTTTGGGAGACCGAGGCAGGCAGATCACGAGGTCAGGAGATCGAGACCATCCTGGCTAACACAGTGAAACCCCGTCTCTACTGAAAAATACAAAAAAATAGCAGGGCGTGGTGGCAGGCGCCTGTAGTCCCAGCTACTCAGGAGGCTGAGGCAGGAGAATGGCGTGAACCCGGGAGGCAGAGCTTTCAGTGAGCCGAGATTCTGCCACTGCACTCCAGCCTGGGCAACGGAGTGAGACTCCATCTCAAAAAAAAAAAAAAAAAAAAGAATAGTAATGGTATTTTATTCCTCTTGTTCAGGATACATTGTCAGCCAAGTTATGAAAGAAAAGTTCCCAGGTGGACTTAGGGGTTTTCAGACATCCTTGGGTCATATGGCATATGTTATTAGACACTACAGGATAAAATGACAAATAAAAAATTGGTTAAATTTTCAATAAAAATTTTCTTGAATGAGTTTGGATAGAATTTGCACAAAATAATTTGAAAATATATTTGGTGAACAATCAGGCCTCTCTGGCCCTACAGCAGTAATTCTGTGTTCTCCTAGAAAAAGGCTGGAGTTGAGCAACAGTAAGTCTCCTTCTGCCCCTACTATTCCTATAATGTGCCCATCCCATTTGTAATACAAAGATGGAGCAGAGAGAAGAAGAAAGATTCTAAAATGGGGCTTTCTGTCCACTACTGCTAAGGTGAGAGGAGCAAGATATTACCAGAGATAAATACCTCATTAATATTGTTGCTGGTCGATCCACGGAAGCATCATACAGCATGTCACAGGCTGCATCCTCAAATACTGTGTGTATTAACTTAATTATCAATGAGGAAGACAGTATGGGGTAACAAAGAGCATTGGCATGAGAGAGGAGAGATGAGGCTCCCTCCAGCTCTGCCACTACTTAGCTCTGTGATCCTGGGTGGGTAAGTCATTGAATCTGTCCCCTACCCTGTAGAAAAAAGAGACAGAATGGAACACTTTGCAGAGAGGATGGCCATGGCCTGGGACCACGCATAATTTGAAACTAATAATAAATAATAGTAAACCAATAATAAACAAACCAACAATAATTTTATGTCTCAGAAAAGGACAAAAACTATCATCATCAGCATCATCATTATTAAAAACTATGGAAGATAAACTCAACAAAAATCTTGTCTGATGGAAGTTGATAGACCCCAAAGTGTTTATCACCTAAAGGCAGAGGCCTGCCCTTGGCAGGGCAAGGACAGAAGGGGTCAGGCAGGGAGAGGCAAATACATTAATGTTTATAAAGGGGTGGAGGCAAGCTCCTGTACATGTTTGTAAATGTTCAGACATACTGTGTGGATTGAAGTACCGAATTTTCATGTAAAGAAATGGAGAAATCACCATAAGACACACTGGTATGGGATACAAATCCCCTGCCATGGTAGCTTCCCTCATTATCGTGTTATTCCTACATGTATTTTGTTGTCGTTGCTGTTGAGACAGTGTCTTGCTCTGTCCCCCAGGCTGGAGTGCACTGGCACCATCATAGCTCACTGCAGCCTTGAACTCCTGGGCTCAAGCGAACCTCTCGCCTCAGCCTCTAGAGTAACTAGGACCACAGATGTGCACCACCATGTCCAGCTAATTTATTTCTTTGTAAAGACAGGGTCTTGCTCTGTTGCCCAGGCTCATCTCAAATTCCTGGGCTGAAGTGATCCTCCTGCCTTGGCCTCCCAAAATGCTGGGATTACAGGGATGAGGCTTTACACCCAGCCCTACATATATTTTTACATCCATAGGACCCCGGTTTTCCCCTCACACTGTGAAATAAGCCACTGTAACTCCAGTGAGGAAAGAAATCTGCTTCCAGAATCAACACACAGAGCACAGGCGCTTATCGCATGCATTGCGATTCCTAAGAATGCCTGGCTGCAATATCAGACATAAGCCCCACATGGGTAGTAACTCCTTTTACCCTGGCAAAGGCAGGAGTGCGCTATCAGGAATGATCAGAAGAAGCATCTATCTGCATCCCTTTATTTTGATCCACAGCATCATTTCCCCCCAGAGTATCTCTTTGTCTTTTCTTTTGTCCTTTCCTGGAACCCCATACTACCACAGCTTCACTCTCATACCCTTTAGGGTGACACTTGTTGCCTTGGACCGTAAATGCTTCTTTACTTTGATCCTATCCCAGGAGATATTCCAGGGTAGAGATCGATTTTTATTTGCCTTTGCAAAGCCCATATACAATCAAGTCTAAATATCTTTTGTGATGACTAAAAGAATGAACGCCCAGAACACGTGCAGTGAGCTTACGGTGAATCTGCATGGAAGTCTTTTAGTAAGACAGTCAACATTCATGGCGCTGTTATGAAAAAGGAAGACATTTTGCAAGGAGCCATGGGAGATGAAAATTTGTATGCAGAGGAGAAACACGGTTTTTTAAATGCTGTGAGGCAATCAGAGAGATGGGCCTTTTCCAGTGAGGACAAGCAGTATATTTTAAAATCCCCCAAATGATACAGACAATACACATCAGGACAAGGCATATCAGCGAAGGATTCATGTGCTCATGTGCTAAACCATTCCTGATCAGTAGCATTATTGAGTTCCTAGCACTGCGTTAGAAGCCAGTCCAGCAGCAGTGAGCAGAATCACCTGGAGAAGCTTCAGAGCGGGCAAGATGAAATAATTCAATCGAACTGAAGGGTGGGTAGATTCAGACACAGGCAGAGAAGAACCAGGAGGTCCTTCCAGGCACAATACACACAAAGCGATATTGGGCGAGATGAGGGCATGTCACCAGGCCACCCTCCTACTCATAAAATTATAAAAAGAGTTGTGCACAGAAACCTTTTTATAGCGTGTGTTATGTGGCATTTGAATTCTTCAAGTTTTATTATGCTTATTCACAGGAAGCAGTTTTTCCATAACATTTCCTTTTTTTTCTAAAAATCAAAGGGGTCACTATTGAGACCGGATGGGAAAGGGAAATCGTAACAGCAGCCCTTCCGGAACTTGGCTGTGCGGGAGAAGTTGGCCAGAGAATTAGCATAGCGCATGCTGGAGTAGCAGAGCTGGGGGTCCTGGGCCCAGGGCTCACCACTGCACCCTCCCAGCCTCTGCCCCCATTGGAACACAGCGCAGTTCCAATGAACACAGAGATAATACTTATTTCTCCAAGAGAAAAACTGAAAAGTCTGGTAATTATCCTCAAAAGAGTTACTTGGTCATTATACAGCTATGAGGCAGGAGAGGGAAAAAACCTTTCTTTCACAATTTATTTATTGACACAATTATCTGAAAAATAAAATCAGGAAGAAAGCCATGGCTTGGAATCTTTTTGAAAAGACCACCTTCTGACGTTGGGATAGATCCAGAGAAGGTCACCACCCTCCACTTCCTGTCCCAGAGAAAGAGAAAAAAGACACAGAATGAAAGAGGGGGAGGGAAAGGAAGAAATCAGAAAAACACAGAAATTCACAGAGCTTAGCAATTCTCTAGAGATTAAGAAAAAAAGGAACTTTCAAGAGAACTAACTTTTCGCAGTTCTCTAAAAGTTCAAGAGAATTTTTAGAAGCACTGTTTTCAGAAAATCAAACTATCGTTCATTAGGTTATTTAAAAATCATATTTCATTATTAAACATTATTCATTAGCTTGATAAAAGAAATAGATTGATGTGTGGTCATAGAATTGAGTCAAAATTTTTAGCTGGATAGTGAATTGGACTTTAACCTACAAAAAATACTGTATGTATCACATGAGGATTTATCTTTCATATGCTATTGTGCATAACTAATTTCCAAATTAAGAGTAAGTAAACTTTTTAAGATTTTTAACAATAGTCATAAGCGCACCTTTTTTTTTTCCAAATGAAGAAAGACTGTGGGCTTGGTTTTTTAGATTATTTTAGATTACACATATGGAGGTAGGATAGTGACAGTGTCCCCAAATCTGGTTTGAGGGAAAGAAATTATAATTATGGATTTAGCCCTTATTTCAAAAGCTCATTTCAAGTATTTTCAACTACTGACATATGAAGTGACAGCAACATTTGTGATTTCATAATTGTAGTAGTGACTTACTATCAGATGACTGTTTTTAGACATTGTACAGTGTCATCTCTGTAGCAACAGAGAACAAAGTATTATTTTGGAGTTTTTTCAAATGCCAACTTAGCATTTCAAATAACAAGGGAATTATTTAATGAGCTCACTCAATGTTAGAACATTTTGCTGACTGTATCTTATCAAGGCTTCAAAAAAAATCAAAACTTCTATTAGTAGAAATATCAGTGGCCTGGGAGTTAAGAATTCTGTGCTTTAATTCTTACTCAGTTTAATTCTGGGAAAGTCACCTCATCTTTTGTGTCTCTTATTTATAAAGCAAGGTTAAAGTTTCTCCCAACTCTAAAATTATGGATCTTGCCAAAATTGCTCCATTAAAGTTACACAACTAATGGTAATAAATGTAACACTCAAATTTTGGCTAGAATTAAAAATTTTTAACTCACATAATTTGGCTGTTAAACTTCATGTATGACTTAAACATCGTGTTCTATAGTGTCTAGACTCATTCTACTTTCTTTTATAAAATAGATTGCATACTGATTGCTTTAGATTCTAGCACTGAGAGCCTTTAATTCTCACATACTCTATCAGTTTTTCAACTATTACTTTACTGTCCAACTTTGTGGTCTGTGTTGGTCCTTCTTAAACGCATTGTATACTTAATAAAGTATTTCAAAAAAGATAATAAATGATGGTAATTTGGATCAATGATAAATAACTTCTCTTTTCAGCTCTTCCCACACTACCATAATACAGAGGCAAAAAGTAAAGGCTTAAGAAATTCATGTTTTTCTTCCTTCTACGCAAGCAAAAATGTGATGCTACCTTGGTGGTGCAAGGATCATGGGGAATGAGAGCTGCTAAACTGCATCATTGAACTAAACCACCTGACTCCAGAAAAGGGATTGTGTGTACTGTTTTTATTTCTTTTTTTTTTTTTTTTTTTTTTTTGAGATGGAGTCTTGCTCTGTCGCCCAGGCTAGAGTGCAGTGGCGTGATCTTGGCTCACTGCAAGCTCCACCTCCCAGGTTCACGTCATTCTCCTGCCTCAGCCTCCCCAGTAGCTGGGACTACAGGTGCTTGCCACCACGCCCGGCTAATTTTATATGTATATATATATATATATATTTTTTTTTAGTAGAGACGGAGTTTTACTGTATTAGCCAGGATGGTCTCGATCTCCTGACCTCGTGATCCGCCCGCCTCCGCCTCCCAAAGTGCTGAGATTATAGGCTTGAGCCACCGTGCCCAGCCTGTTTTTATTTCTTTGTATGTTGGCTTTCTCTAGAAAACTACAGTTGTTTATTATTCCTCTTAGTGTCCTTAGCATTGCCTGGTAACACTAAACTATTAATATTTAAATTAACTTAATTGCCTTACTCTCTTAGAAATAAATATTAGATTTGTTTTCATTTTTTCTCTCATGACTGATATATTTACCAAATAATTCCTACTACATTTTATGTCTTTTGTACGAAACACCATCTAACCCTTTTTTTTTTTTTTTTTTTTTTTTGGAGTCTCATTCTATCGCCAGGCTGGAGTGCAAGGGCACCAACTCGGCTCACTGCAACCTCTGTCTCCTGGGTTCAAGCAATTCTCCTGCCTCGGCCTCCCAAGTAGCTGGGACTACAGGCACATGTCACCACACCTGGCTAACTTTTGTAGTTTTAGTAGAGACACAGTTTCACCATGTTGGCCAGGATGGTCTTGATCTCTTGACCTGGTGATCTGCCTGCGTAGGCCTCTCAAAGTGCTGGGATTACAGGCATGAGCCACCGCGCCCAGCAACATCATCTAACTTTATCTCTTTTGATTTTGTTTCTAAGAATTTTCCAGGCATTATCAATAATATAACAAAACATGACAGGACCATACTTTATAATACATAGTAACATTTACTAAACAGAAGCATATTTTATATAACTCAACAAAATAGACAGTGGCTTTTAACATAATTTTGTCTTCATTCTTCCATTCAGTAAACATTTGTCAAACACTCGTTTTGAGCACAGTATAGAGCTAGATTTAGGGAAAGTTTGCAATATTCTGACAGAGACAGACACATCTGAGAAAAATACTGAGTGCAACCAAAAGGCTGACTGACCCACAGAAATAGAATGGAATCAAAAACAAAGATTTTTAAATCCAATTTGTGAATTTAATACAGATTATCTAAATGGTAATTAAGGTTCTGTTCTACAACTAGACGTTTTCTGTGATGACAACTACAAAATAAGAGGGCATGATTTGACCGCATTGATAACCCTGCCGATTTCATTGATTTTTTCCAGCTTGATATACAGCTGGACCAGTCTTTGTCAGCACCTGGAAAGAGTACTACAATCGCAGCTCAGTCAATGGCAGTAGAATTTGTCTTTGGAGCTGATCTCAGCATTCAAACAAAAGGCCCTGCAAAGCAGTATATTATCGAGGAGGGCACAGTGGCTCATGCCTCTAATCCCAGCACTTTGGGAAGCTGAGGTAGGCGGATCATTTGAAGTCAGGAATTCAAAATCCAGCCTGGCCCACATGGTGAAACCCCATCTCTACTAAAAATACAAAAATTAGCCAGGCGTAGTGGCGCATGCATGTAATCCCAGCTACTCAGGAGGCTGAGGCAGGAGAATTGCTTGAGCCTGGGAGGCAGAGGTTGCGGTGAGCCAGGATCCAGCCTTGCACTCCACGCTGGGTGACGGAGTGAGACGCTGTCTCAAAAAATAAAAATTAAAAATAGAAAAGGAAGTAGAAGTATGTTATTAGAGATCTACTACCTGTCAACTCCCACAAGAAAGAAATGTAGCACATAATTCCTGCTTTCAAGGGCAATATAGGCAAGGCAAAAAAACTTTCACATATGAAACTACTGGCTGCCACTCAACACTCTGTGATGCTGATTGTGAAAGCAAAAATAATTGAGAAGAAAAAGGGCAGAATACAGAGAAATAGTAGAGCAATGCAACATTCAATAAACATCTATAGATACAAAGGCGAAAATGTTTAGAAACTAAACTGAAATTATTAGGGATCCATGGATCCCAGAGTAAGAAGCCCTAATCTAAGATTTTGCTGTTACAGGAAACTCTGCTGCAAATCTCAACAAGAAATGATGCTTTTCCCCTTTGACACGAAGCTTTTTAATTCTGTAGAACACTCTTTGGAAGACAATACTTGTTGAATTAGCAAGTGAACAAATGAATGAATCAATAAAATTAACACAAATTTGGGGCTTTCAGACGGAACTTTGTTATCTACATTGTTTCAGTTCCATATTTGTACTTATTTTTATTGTATTTATTTATTTTTTGAGATGTAGGGTCTCACTCTGTTGTCACCCAGGCCAGAGTGCAGTGGCACGGTCATAGCTCATTGCAGACTTCAATCTCTGGGTTCAAGTGATCCTCCAGCCTTGGCCTCTCAAAGTGCTTGGATTACAGACATGAGCCACCTTGCCTATCCTCTAATTTTTAGAAGATGCAACTTGACTGAAAGGACAACTATTAAGTGAAATGACAACTGCTAAAAAGAGAAAAACTAATTTTAGGCACAGGGTGGCCACAGAAGGATTCACTGAGAAGGTGATTTTGGAGAAAAGACTGAAAGAGATAAGGCAGAGAGCCAGTTTTCCAGGTGGGGGTGAAGGAGCTGTAGAGTCTTCCCAAACAGCTTGCAGGAGGTGCTTGAGATGGAAGCTGGGGATGCAGGTGTGTCTGGAGCAGAGGGAGGTAGACGAAGTCTGGAGGAGTTAAGGCCAGGAGATGAGCCAGCTGCAGTGATGTTAGGCTTTGGAGGATCTTTGGCTCTTGCTCTGAATGTCACAGGACCCTTGGAGGGCTTTCAGGAGAGGAAGTGTACACTCTAACACGTGCATTTTAACGGACCGCCTAAGGATGTTTCTGTGTAGGCAATGTGTGTGCAATGGATGTACAAATGTGTGCATCTGTACATGTAAGTCTGCCTAAATGATGTTACCTTTTTCCCTTTATCAAAGGCAAATATTTTCAATTCATTGGTAATATTTGCTTTAATAAAAAAGAATCATTTTGTTTGATGTATACGAAGTGTCAGTTATGAACAATGGAGTCATTTCACACCTCTTCCCTAAGTAATTTATTTACTCATTAAATCATTCAACAAATATTTGTTGCAAGTCTACCGTGTGTCAGGCACTTGGCACATGGAGATTCAGTGAGCAACAAAAAAAAAAAACAAGATCTCAGATTTCATAGATGTCCCAAACATGCTTATCTACCCTCCAAAATCTTTACCACCTATATACCCCACAACAAATGGTCCCAATACTGCATGTTCTACAAATATTACAAAACTCTTGGCCAGGCACAATGGCTCACACCCTAATCCCAGTGCTCTGAGAGGCCAAAGCAGGAGGATCACTTGAGGACAAGAATTTGAGACCAGCCTGGGCAACATAAGGAGACCCTGTGTCTAAAAAATTAAAAAATTAGCTAGGCATGGTGACTCATACCTATAGTTCCAGCTACTTGGTCAGCAGAGGCAGGATGATCACTTGAGCCCAGAGGTCGACATTGCAGTGAGCTATGATCACACCACTGCAGTCCAGCCTGGAGGACAGAGCAAGACCCTATCTCTGAAGAGAAAAAACTAAACAAGAAACTCTTGTATACCTCCTCCTTTATCATGTACCCATCAGGCACATTTGTTCCAAGTCTAACTCCTCCTTTCTCTGCAGTATTGTTGAAATTTAAATATTACTTTTTGCCTTGTTAGGTACTTCGTGGAAATGATCTTTTAAGAAAATAATGGACTTTGTGACTATGTTTTATATATGAATTATAGTATTTTAGGAAGACAGGAACTTTTCTTTTTTCCCTAAGAGATGCTTCAACCAAGAAAATCAATTTTTTTCCAACTGCTTCTTCATTTCCTCATATTACATGCTGGTTTTCTTTACAAGATTTTTTTTAATGCTCATGAAACTATGACCTTGTATAAGTTTCCCAGGAGACACGATTCTCAGCATTTTGTTGGACAAACATTTGTTTTTTGTAACTACATGAACAAGCCAAATTGCACGTAGTCCAAAAAATAATTCTGGCCTTTTTCAGTACACTCTTTTTCTTTTTAATGCCATATTCAAGGAATCCTAGTACAGTCGCAATTAAAACATTCGAATTTTGCCATTTAACCATGAGAAGGATTTGCAGCCTTGGCACATATAGTAAGATAACACTCTGAGGAAGGTTTCACAGTATATTCTCATTTTAATTGTCAGTTGAGTGGACATGAAGAAGGCATTTCTGTTTTACAACTTCAAATACATTTATTTACTTAAACAATATGCATACATCAGAAACATTTACATCCTAATACATACAGTAGCAACTCATAAAAAAGACATCATTATAATGAAATTTAACTGCAAAATAGTAGTTCTAAAATTATAACAAAGTACTGTTGAGATTCAAATTATAGGACGTTGAATAAAAGAAAATCTAGCCAGGCTAATGTCATTTCTATAAATTCTTTTGAGGATAGTCATGAGATTTCCAATGAGAGATTGCTTCCTTAAGCCAGACAAATGAATTGGCTGCTCAACTTAGTCTCAGTAAACCTTTCTATCTGAAAAAAATACATATATATATAAATATATACAATTATAATTATATAAATATACATATTTATATTATATATTATAATATATAATATATTTTATATATTATATATTATATATTATAATATATAATATATATTTTATATATTATATATTATAATATGCAATATATATTTTATATATTATATATTATAATATACAATATATATTTTATATATTGTATATTATAATATACAATATATATTTTATGTATTATATTTATTATGTATTATATACTATATATTTTTTATTTATGTATATTTATATATATTTATTTTTATATATATATATTATATATATATATATATCTCCTGGGCCATCTCATTCTATTAGTAAACATCTAATGAATTTCTCTATTTTAATAATTATTACCAAAACACCTCCTAAGGAATATCTATAAATGACTTGCCACTTTATTCTTTTTTTTTTTTTTTTTTTTTTTTTTTTTTTTTTTTTTTTTGAGACGGAGTCTCCCCCTGTCGCCCAGCCTGGAGTGCAGTGGCGCAATCTTGGCTCACTGCAAGCTCTGCCTCCCGGGTTCGTGCCATTCTCCTGCCTCAGCCTCTCCGAGTAGCTGGGACTACAGGCGCCCGCCACCACGCCCGGCTAATTTTTTGTATTTTTAGTAGACACGGGGTTTCACTGTGGTCTCGATCTCCTGACCTCGTGATCCGCCCGCCTCGGCCTCCCAAAGTGCTGGGATTACAAGCGTTTTTGATAAAATGAATCTTTAGTCTTCTTAATGCTTATATATCATTACATTACATTCTTCTTTAATTTTGTAAATAACTATAAATTTTTTGAATTACTTAGAATAATTATACATTTTTAGAATATTTTATTTTTTTGATCCTGATGAAAATGTTGAAGATACTCATTCTGTCTTGGGCCAGTCACTTACCTATTTCTCAATTCTTCTATAAAATGAGGATTAAATTGCCTGATAGGGTTTTGTGAGGAAAAAGTGAGGGTGTGACTATGAACTCATTCTGAAAGATTAAAACAACAACAACAAGAAACTGTGAGCTACTATTGTTATTTAATTACAATTACTCATGTCATGGCCATTCTCATGTGGAAATTAGAGTCAGCATAGCTGTGGAGGTAGATGAGCAAACAAGGGCATGTTAGAATATTTTGATGTTACAGTATCCCCTCGTGGAAAGTCAACAGTCCCAAAATGACCAAGCATGTATGACTGTATGCTTAAACTAACCCTGAAACGAAAAATTTCATCAAGTGAGATCAGCATGGTTTGGATTAATCAGAGGGGTAGCAAAATTACAAGTTTTGGTTACTATTTTTGCTCTATGTGAGGTACCAGCAAAAACATATTTGAATTCTAAGACCATCTGAGATCATCATCATATACTGAAGCAGCTCAAGTCAGAAAACAAAGCACTGCTTTCCATTAGCCACTCTATTTTCTTCTGATAGTTCTATGATAGTTATTTCTACCTATCACTTTAGCAAATGGTTGAAAAGTAAATACCTTTGTAGTTCTAGCAGTCTCATTATAGATTTGGGCATAAGGATATCTGAATATTTTGATGTAAAGTAGAAATTGTTTCAGTCTCTCCTCTAGCCATAGATAGGATAACATAAATTGAGTTACCTTTTTACTCTCACTGTGTGACGTTTAATTTACACAATAGATGTAACTATTGAGGTCAGAGGAGTTATAGGCAAGTATAGATATAAACATGATTGAGTACAATTTTAAAAAATGTTAGTTTTTTATAAATGCTAATCTTAGTGTATATTCATAAAGATATAAAAAATTATAAAATAATTTTTGTTTATTTTAATTATTAAATTAACATTTTTCATTAGATAACTCTTCAAATGTTGCTAGTTTTATTACATCTTTTATATAGGATTTTAAAAGACTATCCCTCAAATAAAATTAGATTTCAAATGCAGCTAAAACAAACCAGATTTAACGGCAATAAAGTCTGATTTAAAAAGCCAATAGAACCCTCGTACTCTGTTGGTGTTCATGGAAATTAGTACAACCACTATGGAGAACAGTTTGGAAGTTCCTCAAAAAACTAAAAATAGAGCTACCATATGATCCAGCAATCCTACTGCTGGGTATATACCCTCCCCAAAAAAGAAATTAATGTATCAAACAGATATCTGCACTCCCGTATTTGTTGCAGCACTGCTCACAATGGTCAAAATTCGGAAGCAACCTAAGTGCCCGTCAACACATGAATGAATAAAGAACATGTGCTCCATATACACAATGGAGTACTATTCAGCCATTTAAAAAAAGAATGTGATCCTGTCATTTTCAACATGGATGGGACTGGAGGCCATTATGTTAAGTGAAATAAGCCAGGCACAGAAAGACAAGCATCACATGTTCTCACTTATTTGTCAGATCTGAAAATCAAAGCCATTGAATTCATGGACATAGAGTGTAGAAGGCTGGTTAACAGAGGCTGGGAAGGGTAGTGTCGGGGTGGGGGACTGTGGGGATGGTTAATGAGTATAAAAAATAGAATGAATAAGACCTAGTATGTCATAGCACAGCGGGGAGACTACAGTCAATAATAATTTAATTGTACATTTTAAAATGACTAAAAGAGTGTAATTGGATAGTCTATAACACAAAGGGTAGATGCGTGAGGGAATGGACGCCCAATTTTCCAATATGTGATTATTAAGCATTGCATGCCTGTACCAAAATATCTCACGTACCTCATAAATATATACACCTACTATATATATACAAAAATTAACAGTTTAAAAATTTTAAAAATAGTCAGTAAGTGACTTTAATGTGGTGTAAGCCAGGCAAAAGACCTTTATACATCTTTGTTTTTTCAAACATATTTACTCTTCCTTTATCTCATTGTTATGTTAAGAAAATTTGACCTATATCTATCCTTTTTTTTTTTTTTTTTTTTGAGACGGAGTCTCACTCTGTCTCCAGGCAGGAGTGCAGTGACACGATCTTGGCTCACTGCAACCTCCGCCTCCCAGTTTCAAGTGATTTTCCTGCCTCAGCCTCCCGAGTAGCTGGGACTACAGGCACAGGCCACCATGCCCAGCTAATTTTTGTATTTTTAGTAGAAACGGGGTTTCACCATGTTGGCCAGGATAGTCTCAATATCTTGACCTCCTGATCCGCCCACCTCAGCTTCCCAAAGTGCTGGGATTACAGGTGTGAGCCACCGCGCCTGGCCTCTATCCTTTATTTTTATTGGGATGACAATTTTATTTGGAGAACTATGTTGACGGCTGTTAATTTTGCAAGACTTATTCATGAAAACTTTTCACTCTTAAAATATGAAGTCATCAAAATATCATTAAGTTATATTATAACAAAATTTAAAAGTTCAGAAAATAAACACTACAATTTCAAGTAAAAATATAGTTTTCAAATTCAAATATTGTTTTCAAAATAAGCTTTCTAAGTTTGACTACCCCTAATTTTAAAAAGGTGTAACTGCAGAATTTCTCTTCGGTTCTTTTTTTTGGGGGGGACAGTCTCACTCTGTTGCCCAGGCTGCAGTGTAGTGGCACCATCTTGGCTCACTGAAACCTCCACCTTCTGGGTTCAAGTGATTCTCATGCCTCAGCTTCCCAAGTAGCTAGGATTACAGCCACCCGCCACCATACCCAGCTAATTTTTATATTTTCAGTAGAGACAGGGTTTCACCATGTTAGCCAGGCTGGTCTCAAAGTCCTGACCTCAGGTGATCCACCCACCTCAGCCTCCCAAAGTGCTGGGATTACCACCCAGGCCACCGTGCCCGGCCTCCTCTTGGTTCCTTAAAATAATTATGATCTATTATAATCAATAAAATTATTTTACTAAATAATGATTTATTTTACTTATTTTAGTAAAATGATTTATTTTACTAAATTAAAAAACGATTTATTTTACTAAATAAGGAGCTAAAAACTGGCAATTTTAATGGTGCATACTATAACTGACTGCCACAATAATACAGAGTTGGGGAAGCCTGTAATCTAGTATTATGAAGTTATAGCTATCACCTAATTGAAAATTTTCTTCAATTAGATAAGAACCCCACTGCTGTGTTCTTGATGAAGATTTTGATTTTTCTTCACATTGCATCACAGCCTGCCAGCAACATGCAAAATGGAAACACAGGATTTTTTAAATTATACTTTAAGTTTTAGGGTACATGTGCACAACGTGCAGGTTTGTTACATATGTATACATGTGCCATGTTGGTGTGCTGCACCCATTAACTTGTCATTTACATTCGGTATATCTCCTAATGCTATCCCTCCCCGCTCCCCCGACCCCACAACAGGTCCCAGTGTGTGATGTTCCCCTTCCCTTGTCCAAGTGTTCTCATTGTTCACTTCCCACCTATGAGTGAGAACATGCAGTGTTTGGTTTTTTGACCTTGCGATAGTTTGCTGAGAATGTTGGGGAAACAGGATTCTTTCCACCTGTGTCAGGTTCCTAAATCCTGTCTTATGTTTGCCAATGATGCATCCTATCGCCAGTACATAATAGATAAAAGCTTGCAAATTGCACTTTTTGGGTTAAAACAAACATCAACACAATCTCCTTTTTGTAAGAGGTAATTATCCCTCATTTGACACTGGGAAATATTGCCCCACGCTTTCCAAAATGACCTTGCCTCGTTCTTGTTTCAAGACAAAGCTTCCCTCCATTTCTCTCTATTATATCAACTCTATGGGAGATGAGCTGTGTGCCAATCTCCACATTTCCAAAGACTATTATTTACTCAAGTCCAACAATATATTTAGCTTTCTACATAAAAAGGGTCTTTGTCAAGTCCAGCGATCTTTGAATCTAGGTCGTTTCACAATACTAGGATGATTTTTCTTAACTGCTTCATAAGGTTAACCTCTGGAATGACTGTGGCTTTTAAGGTATATAATATGCTCATTAAATTGTTTTTTTCAGTAATCCATGAAATGCCTGAAAACAGGCATCAGCTGACAAAGTTTCTCCTGTTCTCTAAACAAAAATGTCTAAAGAAACCCATAGTGGGAAAGAAGAGATGCTCCGAAACCTCCTGAAACTGCCAGAAAATGATCCAGAAAACTGGTATTTCCTTTGCTGCGAAACCTGCTAGTGTATAATACATTTGTGGTCGTATATTAGAAATGACCTAATCCGTGCCAAAACTGTCCTAAAAGATTCTTTCTGAAATTAAAAGGCAAAATTAAACACTGAACGCTATGGAGAAAGGAGAAACATGGAATTAATTTTAAAAAGGATAATGTAGACACTATTCTTAAAAGAAATTTCAGGAGCCTGGGTGCGGTGGCTCACGCCTGTAATCCCAGCACTTTGGGAGGCTGAGGTGGATCACCTGAGGTCAGGAGTTTGAAATCAGCCTGGACAACATGGCAAAATCCCATCTCTACTAAAAATACAAAAATTAGCCAGGTGCGGTGGTGCACACCTGTAATCGAGATCGCACCACTGCACTCCAGCCTGGGTGACAGAACAAGACTCTGTCTCAAAAAAAAAAAAAAAAGAAGAAGAAGAAGAAATTTTAGAAGATACAGCAAAGAAGCTATTCTTTCAGTCCTGGGAAATCCCATGACTATTGCTCGAAAATATACTTCTATTCCAGGGTTTCATGATTCATTCCCAACCTTTTTTCCATGTGAGTGTAAGCGGATACACACAGGGACATCCCACGAACAGAATAAATGGCAGTGAGTCACCTGGGGAGATGCTTTCCCAGCCATAATCACTGATGTTGCCCAACTTGACTAAAAGTAGTTTCCAAGATGAGTTATAGTACACTCAAAAATTATACTCTTCAGCATAGTCAACTCATTAACATTTAGTTATCCATGCTTCCAAATATTCTAGGCCTTGGGTGTTTCAGAGATTTTTGTTGTACTGTGGACAGATTTCCGGAGGATTTTCACACACACGGCATCCTAAATTTTTCAGAGCCTCATTGAATGTGCATATGTGTTTCCTAAAAATGTTAAATTTAGAGTCAGGATATTTTTATGTTTGAGAATAGTTTGCAAAACAGTCTGAAAAACTCAGGAAAACTAATTTAGCCAATCTGGTAGGAAAAAAACACAAAGAACAAACAATAAAAATAAAGAACAACAGTAATAACACCTCCTACCCCAGCATAGAAGAAAATATTAGAAAAAAGTTTTCTTATATGATCTTGTACATTTAATCTTCACCTACCCTCTTTGTAAACCCAAGCTGACAAAATCTTTTCAGAAATATTTTATTATAATGTCTATTACCTAGAAGAACTAAAGACCTAGTATCTAAGGAACATTTTTTTTTCTTTTCTAAAATAGTACTGAGATATAGATAAGTACAAAGCTCTAGAGGCAGACAGACTGAACAAAAATCCTATCTCCTTTACTTACTAGCTGAGTGAATCTGGTGAATAACAATAAAATATTTGATAATGTGTGGCAAAGCAAGTCCCCACAGCCACATATTTGCCTGAACAAAACCTGGCTTATGCCAAATAGGTATTACTCAATGTCACATAAAGGGTTAGTGTCATAAATCATATGCCTTAATAAGAAAATATAAGAATCATGTAATATTAACAGTGAATGCACCAAAAATATTTAGTAAAAATTAGCATATATTTTAATCTCAGTAAGGGAAATGAGTAGACTGCCAAGGTAAACATTTTGTAAACATAGAAAAATTAACTATATTCTCATTCCAAAAATCAACACTTGGAAAACAAGCTGTTAATAAATGGAGACTCATCGCATACATGTTAGCTAATGCAATGAAGGCTTTAGAGCTCTGTACACAGGGCAAGTTTAGAGAAATTTTTTAAAATCACAAGAAACATAAGAACTGAGTATTGGATTTTCCTTTCTTTTCTTCCTTACTTCCACCCTTCTTCCCTTCCTTCTTCATCTTTCCTTCCTTCCTTTTTTTTTTTTTTTGAGATGGAATTTCACTTCTGTTACCCAAGCTGATGTGCAATGGCACGATCTCAGCTCACTGCAACCTCTGCCTCCCGGGTTCAAACGATTCTTCTGCCTCAGCCTCCTGAGTAGCTGGGTTACAGGCAGCCACCACCACGCCTGGCTAATTTTTTGTATTTTTAGTAAAGACAGGGTTTCACCATGTTGGCCAGGCTGGACTTGAACTCCTGACCTCAGGTGATCTGCCCACCTTGGCCTCCAAAAGTGCTGGGATTACAGGTGTGAACCATCGTTCCTTTTCTTATTTCCTTGCTTTCCTTCTTCCCTTCCCTTACGTCTCCTCCTCCCCTTCCCTCCCTTCCTTCCTCGTTTCTTTCTCTTTCTTCCTTCCTTTCCTTATTTTTTCTTTTCTTCTCTCCTTTCTATATACACAAAGCCAAAGTTTACTGGCTCCAGTGCATGATGATTTAAAACTTAGTCATGACTAAATAACAAGCCCAGGCCCATGTCTGCAATAACAGTCTTGCTCAGTGAGAAAGGTTTGTGGAACTCAAAAGATGAAAACAAGAAATGAGTGTTGTTTACATTGATCACAGTTTGAAAATGGCAGAGAAAGAACAAGAATAGACTTCTTTAAATGCCCCAAAGTAGTATATTACACACGAGGTACATTTTGCGACAATTTTGCTAAAACACATTATATCATATACTTTCCATCCCCAAGGGATGTTGCCTGAGTGATACCATAAGAGCCCGATGAGCAAAGTCAAAAGTTCTTTGTTTTCTGGAAATTGTATGACCTAGTTAAACAAAGGAACACAGAGTGGGGAAAGTTCTTTGTCTTGATGTGATTCTTCTGAAACCTAATTGATATGTTACTAAATCTCTGCCTACACTGTTCAGGTAGCAACCGTGTATAGAAAGGATTTTGCCCGTGAGCTGATCACTATTTCAGTCAACAACTGAATATTTCACTATTTCAGTCAACAACATGACCAAGTAAGGACTTAAACCATTCCCTTACTCCTTTCTTAGGGTTATCGAAGTATTTTCCTTAAAGATGAAGTATGCTAGGTTTGGGCCCAAGGGTCTAAAATGTCTATTTCTTTGTATCTCTCAATAGCACATAGATATGCTCAAGTTTGGCTCCTTGGAGAAATTTCAGGTGCTAAGTATGCAGATTGTTCAGGTTTTAAGCCACTAACCTGGAAAGAAGAGAGATGTCTGGGTTACTTTTGTTTTGTTGTACTTTCTCTTACAGCTGTTGTACTTCAGGGTAGGATGATATCACTCAAAAACTTGGGCCTCCCTGTAATAAAGTTCAGTTAAGTCTGTAGTCACTGGTCTGTCATACATACTAATTTTGTCCTCACTCATTACTGTGGCTTTTGTGGAACTGACGAAGTGCTCTGCTGTTTTTGGTTATTCGAATTGACAGCTTTAATCATTGGTGGTTCCTTACCTTGTGCCTATTTTTATACCTTTGAGTTGAGGGTGGAATGTTGGATACTACAGGCTCTGAAGCTGTTGTCCCATTCTCTGACTTATAAGCTCTGAGAGGATTTAAACTATGTATCTGTGCTTTTCTCTCTGAAGTACAGACTTTTGTTTGTTAGTGCCTAGAATTTCCTGCTTCCTTCCTCAGATCATTCGTTTATCCTCCCACATCTCCTCCAAAACAATTCTGTTTTCTGTTCCCTGGTTAAAGATGTGATGAGTAACAGCCATCTGTGGCCAACTGCCCACTGACTTTTGAACAGAAATTGAGACACCAAGAGCATGCAATAAGATAAAACCATGAAACCATAAAGTTTTTCTCTCTCTCTCTCTCCCTCCCTCTGTGCTCTCTCTTCCTTTCTCCCTCACTCTCACACACTTTCTCTTTCTCACTCCTTCCCTCTCTCTGCCTCTCTCCCCTGCTGTGTCTCTCTGCTTCCCTCTCTCCTTCCCTTCTCTCAATCTCTGTCTCTCTTACCTTTCTCTTGTCTGCTATCATCCTTCCTTTTTCATTCTCTCCTTCCCTCCCTCCTTTCTTTCCTACATCTTCATTCATTCAAAAATGAACTTTGAAGAATACATGACTTCTTTATACATGAACATTTTAGCACTTACACTTTTTAGTGGAATTTGTGGAGTCAGTGAAATTAAACAAAATGGCTATTTTTCAAATTGCATAAAAAATTTCCTTGAACCATTATTGTCACCAAATACTGCAAATCATCATCCTGAATCTCTTCTAACATGGAACGATATTTGCTTCTATTCTCGTAATGTTAAAAGACAGCACAGTATGATAGTATTTTGTCTGAAAAATAACTGCGTCAAGACAAATTTGGCAAAACAGTAGTACTGTAGCTTATACTTAAACATTCAATAGTATTTTGGTCTCAAAAATAAAGATTTTTTTAAATTATACTAATGTTCTTTTTTCCTTTGGTAGTGTAGAATGCACCTAAACTTGCCACTTCGATCACTGAAAACTTCTCTTTGTCACTCCTTTAATGTGAACTTCTTAAAACCAGGAATTCTTTTTATTATTATTATACTTTAAGTTCTAGGGTACATGTGCACAACGTGCAGGTTTGTTACACAGGTATACATGTGTCATGGTGGTTTGCTGCACCCATCAACTTGTCATCTACATTAGGTATTTCTCCTAATGCTATCCCTCCCCCAACCCCCACCCCGGACAGGCACCCCTGTGTGATGTTCCCCACCCTGTGTCCAAGTGTTCTCATTATTCGACTCTCACCCATGAGTGAGAACATGAGGTGTTTGGTTTTCTGTCAATGGGAGAAAACTTTTGCAATCTACCCATCTGACCAAGGGCTAATATAGAGAACCTACAAAGAACTTAAACAAATTTACAAGAAAAAAACAAACCAGGAATTCTAAACTTATCCTCTGAGCTTATGATTCTGAAATGTTTTTGCTTTGCTTTTTGAGAAGAATATGCCCACTTACAGTTTAAGATATTGTTTTATTTACATCATAGCCATGATTCATACAATGCTTTGTGGATTTCAGATAGCTCCAGGGTATTGCTGGCTAAATGTGTACCTAAATAATGTCAGTAAATCCTGGATAACAGGGATAGGGAGAAATGCCAAACATGTGACATTTGTTTTTGGAACACAGCCACCTAATAGCAAAGACATGCCATAAAAATGCAATATAAGCTCCGTGTTTTTGGATATTCATTATGCTACTTACCATGAAAAGCCGGGGGAAAATATTATAACAGAGAAATCTGTTTGCCTGTTCATAACATAATGCTTCCCTAATTATTTTTCTTTCTGTTTTTTTTTTTTTTTTTTTTTTTTTTGAGACGAAGTCTCCCTCTGTCATCCAGGCTGGAGTGCAGTGGCGCAATCTCGGCTCCCTGCAAGCTCCGCCTCCCGGGTTCACGCCATTCTCCTGCCTCAGCCTCCCGGGTAGCTGGGACTACAAGCACCCATCACCATGCCCGGCTAATTTTTTGTATATTTAGTACAGACGGGGTTTCACCGTGTTAGCCAGGATGGTCTCGATCTCCTGACCTCGTGATCCGCCCGCCTTGGCCTCCCAAAGTGCTGGGATTACAGGCGTGAGCCACGGCGCCCAGCCTTATTTGGGCAGTTTTAAATGTATTGATGATGAATGAAATTCTTCGTAGTGGTAGTTTGGTAGAATTATCCCAGGTTATACTACAAGTTTGAATTGTTTGGCTGTTAAAATCACATATCATTATTAAAGTTTGCTATCCAAGAAATTGTGAATAAAGCAGTGCTCATGAAAATAGTATTTCTAAGAATATATGCAAATCTAATAAATACTAAGTAAAGGCAGTTCAACATAAAAGTACTAAGTAGTAAAGTAAAAAGTTATTGCTGAAACAAAGTAGTTACTGCTGTACTTGTCTTTTACATTTTATTTCCTTCTACTAGTTGCTGTATTATTTTGTTGTACTTTCTCAGGTTCTATGACCATTACTTTCTAAGCTTTTATTTATTTTGTTATTTATATAAATGTATTGCATACATGTGTAATTTTACATGCATAGGTTGCACAGTGGTTAAGACACAGCTTTTAGGGTATCCATTGCCTGAATAATGTACATTGTACCCATTGAGTAATTTTGCATCATCCTCCCCCATCGCATCCTCTCCCTTCTGAGTCTCCATTACCTATCATTGCATTCTATATGTCCATGTGAACACATTTTTCTAGCACCCGTATGTGACTGAGAACATACAACATTTTTCTTTCTGTGCTTGGTTTGTTTCATTTAAGATCATGGCCTCCAGTTCCATTCATGTCGCAGAAAAAGACATAATGTCATTCCTTTTTTATGGCTGAATAATATTCCATTATTACAATATAATTGAATATTCCATTAACATTCAATTGTATACACATACACACACATATACATATGTGCGCACACATACATTTTCTTTATCCATTTATTCATTGATGGACACCTAAGTTGATTCCTTATCTTTGCTATTGTGAATTGTGCTACAATAAATATGAGTGCAGGTATCTTTGATATATTTATTTCTGTTCCTTTAGGTAGATATCCAGTACTGGGATTGCTGAATCGAATGGTAGTTCTATGTTTAGTTCTTTCAGAAATCTCTGTACTGTTTACCTTGGAGGATTTCATTTCTTAAAATTAACTATTGTATTAGTCCGCTTTCACGCTGCTGATAAAGACATACGCAAGACCGGGAAGAAGAGGAGGTTTAATTGGATTTACGGTTCTACGTGGCTGGGGAGGCCTCAGAATCATGGCGGGAGGCAAAAGGCACTTCTTACATGGCAGTGGCAAGAGAACATAAGGAAGAAGCAAACGCAGAATCCCCTGATAAACCCATCAGATCTCGTGAGACTTATTCACTTTCACAAGAATAGGAAGAGAAAGACCGTCCGCCATGATTCAATTACCTCCCCCTACATCCCTCCCACTATACGTGGGAGTTCTGGGAGAAATAATTCCAGTTGAGATTTGGGTGGTGACACAGCCAAACCATGTCAACTACCATGGCCTACTTTGAAATATTCCTATGTTACATGGAAAGAGAATTGGACGTTTCATCTCAGAAAAAAAAAATGAGCAAAATATCTTCATATCTTTACCAAAATTTTAAATATGTAAAAGCAATGTCACTCTTTCTAGACATTTCGTTGACACATGTAGCTAATAAAGGAGAGGTGGGACTGGAAATTTGAGATTTTTATAGGCAAACTCTATGTCTATTTATGTTTGTTAACATGTTTTCAAATCATAATAATAAAAGCAGCTTGTATTAGTAGCATTTGTGAAACTTGGTAATACAATACCAATGAAGTCTCCAGAGACCATTAAATCACTTTTAGAGGGCATAGGATTTCATTGTTTCTCTCAGCATGGATTTCATAGAACCCATTTCTAAAAGATACACTGCAAATACAACAGGCTTCTATGAGTGAAATGAGAAACCTATGCGTACTCTATCTCCTTATTGAAAATTCATAATAAAGAAAGTATGAATGTCCTGAAAATCCTACAGTAAAGAAACTAGCATTTCCCAAATGTATTTGACCAGAAGACTTTTTCCCCTCCTAATACCTATTACCGTCTCACAGATTGAATGTTCAGTGAATAGGCTTTGAGGAACACTTAACTATTTTTATGGTCATTTCATTCTTCTGCTGAGAAGATGCTCTAAGGATAAGCTGAAAAAGCTGATGACGGTCAGGAAAAAAAAATTTCACTTCTGTGAGGCGATTGTGTTTAAAACTATCAAAATGTTTCTCATTACAGATGAGTAGTGAAGGAAGCCATTCTTTCCTATGGTGAGCAGGTTTAGGAAATCTAGGCAGCGAGGGTTTTCTGGAAGCTGGTAGTTCATAGGACTCAGAAGGTGACATAATGCTTCTCTGTGGAAGTCTCGACCAACTAGCTGTGGTCCTTTGATGTCAGATTTGCTCTAAATCTCCAAAGTAATAGAGAATAATAACTGGTCTAGATTTTATCCATGAAAGGATTGTTGACTAACAAACAAAGTACAGGTGTATGTTTCCATTAGGATTCGAAAAATACAAGGATTGGTCCAAATACTAATTACATTTGAAATTTGCTAATTTATGCTTGGTGCCTTATTCATTAGGGATTTGAAAAAAAAAAAAAAAGAAAAGAAAAACAGAGAAAGTTGTATGAATAAAAGAAAATGGAGGGCCCAAACTTAAAAATGTGGAAGAACCTCACTTACATAGCAGAGGTCAGTAAACTACTGCCTGTGGGCCAAATCAACCCTCTGCCTGTTTTTGTTTTTCTTTTTGTTTTTTTTGACATGGACTGTCACTCTGTCGCCCAGGCTGGAGTGCAGTGGCACAGTCTCTGCTCACTGCAACCTCCAACTCCCAGGTTCAAGCAATTCTCCTGCCTCAGCCTCCCAAGTACCTGGGACTACAGGTGCTCGCCACCACGCCCAGGAAATTTTTGTATTTTTAGTAGAGACAGGGATCACCATGGTTGCCAGGATGGTCTCGATCTCTTGACCTTGTGATCTGCCCACCTTGGCCTCCCAAAGTGTTGGGATTACAGGTGTGAGCCACTGCGCTCGGCCTCTGCCTGTTTTTGTAAATAAAGATTTATTGGAATACAGGCACAGTTATTTGTATACATATTGTCTATGGCTGTTTTTGCACCATAACAGCAGAGCTGACTAGTCACAACAGAGATCATATGGCACACAAAGCCTAAAATATGTACTCTTTAGTCCTTTATAGAAAAAGTTTACTGACTCCTGGTTTGCAAAGGATATTGTGTTTCTCTTGATAAACGCTGTGAATCAGAGTGGATGGAGAGTAATCATGGAAAGGAGGCGGCTGTTTTGGACAGAGAAGGTTCCTGCACAGAGATGACATTTGAGCAAAGAGAGAGAACTCAAAAAATTGGGGAAGTGAGCCTGTGAAAATCAGAGGATTAGGGGAGGCGTTTCCTAGGCAGAAGGACTCAACGTGGCAAGTCTGGAAAACAGCTGTGAATCCAGGGTAAGGAAAGTGACATGACTGTTGCGTGGGTGGTAGGAGATGAGGTCTTAGGGATATGGCCAGATCGCAACAACTTCTCAGTTACAGTAAATCAGGATTTGGGGTGATAGGAAGGCGTTGAATTATTCTGAGTGAGAGAAGTAACGTGAACTCACTGGTTTTATAGCAATCATTCTGGCTATTTTTTTCAAAACTGATTGCAGATAAACAAAAAAGAATGCAAAGGACAATTCCAAATTTAAAAAGAAACACGATATTTATCCTATCATCAGCTTACAAAAATACTATTGATTAACCACCTGTCCATCAGCAATGGCCATAAGACAAAGCAATCATTTCAACTCTGACTGCTCATTAAAAATCTCCTGGACACATTTTTAAATATACTTGTGCTAGAGCCCACAAAGAGATTCTGATTTAATTTAACTGAGATGAGGCTTGAGAATCAGTTGATGGATTGTTTGTTTGAAAGCTCTCCAAATCTCTCTAATGGACAACTGGAATTGAGAACCATTGCTTTAGAGAAAAGTACTGAAAGAGAAAAATATGTTAATTTTATATAACTAATAGTATGGTACTGTAAAAAAAAAAGAGGCAGATCATAAACAACATGAATTATACAAGATTTCATTCTTCCTGGGGACCCTTATAACCATCTCAATTTTTTTTTTTTTAGTTTCCTGGACAGTTTTAAAATCAAATCAGGGACCCATTAGTCTGAAGCAGGCACAACTCTGCTTAGAAGCTGTGTCAGCATCAAATGGCCTTTAGAGATCTCAAGCAGCCTCTTGATTCTGTTATTTGAATCAATTTGTACTACATTTATGACCTGATGGTGTTTGCTGGCAGGGAATTTCATAGGTTGGGAGTTTTAAACACATCATCTGCACCCAGATCATGGACTGAAAGATAGGCTCAGAGGCCCCTGCAGATCTGCCTACACAGTTGTCCCTGGGAGCCAGTTTCCAGAGAAATACAACAATATTATTCTCCATATGTAAGCATGTGGACCGACGTTCATAGCCTCAGGCATAGCCATTACATGAGGTCATGTGTGCTGATGTGATTTGTTGAAAGACATAAACATAGAATTAATCAGGAGAAAGGAGACCTTATTACTTAATGTGAACATGATTCACTTGGCTTAGATCATGTATACGATCGAATTCTATGTTTTGACTGTAGGAGAATAAAAGACATATTTCGACTTTCAAAAGATGCTCAATTGACTACAATGTTCACCAGTATGCCCTAGGAATAGAAGAAATCAACATACACCTAAAATAAGGCTAGCAGCATGTCTAGTGAAAATCAGGCAGCAGGCCTTAAATACACTGTCCCATCATCTCCTTCCCCTATTTGCACTTTACTTTGATTTATGTTTTCATTCAAGAGAAAACTAAGCCTGTTTTCTAGAGCCTTCACTTCTCAACTTATCAACTTGAGAAACAGTAGGAATGGCATAGAAAGAAGAAGATGGCAAAAAGAGGTAGGAACTACGTAAATATTGAGGAGAAAGTAGAAGTTCATTGGGCCATCAGATTTTTAGAAAATATTTTAGACATGACTGAGAACTATTTTAATGTTTTAGGGTACATGACAATATCAAAACCAAAGGTGTTAAATAAGCATAGACATTTATAGATTCATTTTTTTCCCATTCCTCTTAGAAACGAAAAATAAGATTGATGGAGTCCCAAAGAGAAGAAAAATTCCATTGCTACAAATTAGACAGGGCATCATATTTAAGACCTGAAATGTGTGAGCACCCAGTAGTCAAATATTTGCATTTTAACATTATGTGATTTAAAAAAAAAAGAAATAAATCCTATGCATTTTGGAAACATGCCAAATAAATGGATCATTATAGCATCAAGTGTCTTTTATACAGCACCAGATCTTAAAACACAAGGCAGTAGAGCAGAGCTCTGGGAAAATACAATTTCCTCCTCCGTTTGTCTGTTTTTTGCATTGTCCAGTTGCTATGTGTTAAAACGCTGCTTAAAAAAAAAAAAAAAAAAAAAACAACTGTTTTAGTTACTCCTAAAGGAACTTTTAAATTTGTAAAGCCCAATTGTCCAGACAATGACATTTAAAAAAAAATCTAAGAACCTGTTTTATAGACAAGTCTGGGAAAGTGAAAACAATGAAGATTGAAAACGGGTCAGTCCTTCTGGCCCACTAACAAGGTTTCTCGTTTCAGGGATTAACTCCTGATAGGTAATTGAATAGTGGACAGTAAAAATTGATATGATGTCATTTTCAAGAAAAGTGTAAAACCTGCCAGACTAATAATAAAGGAAAACCAAGGTGTAGAATTATTCTCTTTTACCAATCTATCTCTACAGAGCAAAGCATGTCTCCTACACACAATCATGCAGTAGGAAAATGATAGAATGTGAAGCAAGATGCAGGCATGTTTTGCAGATATTGTAAGTTCCATTCCAGACCACTGCAATAAAGCAAATGTCCCAGTAAGTGACTCACACAAGTATTTTTGGTTTCCCAGTGCATATAAAAGTTATGTTTACACTATACTGTAGTCAAGTATGCAACAGCATTCCGTCTTTTAAAAGGTGCGTATCTTAATTTAAAAATACTTTATTCCTAAAAAATGTTAACAATCATCTGAACTTTCAGCAGCTCAATCTTTTTGCTGGTGAAGGGTCTTGCCTGGATATTGATGCAGCTGACTGATGGGAGTAATAGTTGGGATGGCCATGGCAATTCCTTAAAATAAGTCAATAAAGTTTGCAGCATCGATAGACTCTTCCTTTCACAAAAGTTTTCTCTGTAGCTTGCAGTGCTGTTTGACAGCATTTTCCCCAGAGCAGCATATCTTTCAGAATTAGTCAATTCTCCCACTCCTTTATCAACTAAATTTTTGTAATATTCAAAGTTCTTTGTAGTCATTTCAACAATGTGCACAGTATCTTCATCAGGAGTAGATGCCATCTCAAAGACCCGTTTTATTTGTTTATCCATAAGAAACAACTCCTCACTGGGCACAGTGGCTCACTCTTGTAATCCCAGCACTTTGGGAGGCCGAGGCGGGCAGATCACCTGAGGTCAGGAGTTCAAGATCAGCCTGACCAACATGGAGAAACCCCATCTCTACTAAAAATACAAAAATTAGGTGTGGAGGCGCATGCCTGTAATCCTAGCTACTCTGGAGGCTGAGGCAGGAGAATTGCTTGAACCCGGGAGGCGGAGGTTGAAGTGAGCCGAGATCACGCCATTGCACTCCAGCCTGGCCAACAAGAGTGAAACTCCGTCTCAAAAAAGAAAAAAAAAAACAACTCCTCATCTACTCAGGTTTTATCATAAGATCGCAGCCATTCAGCCACATCTTTAAGCCCCACTTCTAATTCTAGTTGTAGGGATATTTTCCACTAAAGTCGTGGACCCCTCAAAGTCATCCATGAGGATTGGAATCAACTTCTCCCAAATACCTGTTCATGTTCATATTTTTACCTCCTTCCATGAATCATGAATTCTCTTAATGGTATCTAGAATAGTGAATTCTTTCCAGAAGGCTTTTAATGTACTTTACCTAGATCTATCAAAGAAATTCTATCCATGGCAGCTATAGCCTTAGAAAATGTATTTCTTAAATAGTAAGACTTGAGGGTGAGCACGGGGCTCACGCCTGTAATCCCAGCATTTTGGAGGCCAAGGTGGGTGGATCGCTTGAGCTCAGGAGTTCAAGACCAAACTGAGCAACACGACAAAACCCCATCTCTACAAAAAATACAAAAATTCGCCAGGTGTGTTGGAGCAGGGCCTGTAGTCCCAGCTACTCAGGAGGCTGAGGTGAGAAGATTGCCTGAGCCTGGGAGTTTGAGGCTGCAGTAAGCCATGACAATGCAACTGCACTCCAGCCTGAGCGGCAGAGTGAGACCCTGTCTCGAAAAATACTACCAACAATAAAACTTGAAAATGGAAATGACTTCTTGAACCATCAGCTGCACAGTGGATGTTGTGTTAGCAGTCATGAAAACAACGTGAATTTCCTTGTAAGTCACCTTGCCAACACTTAACCTAGGTCCCCAGCCAAATCACCCTTCTTTGTGCCTCTTCCTTTCTCTCATAAACATATACATACACACATGTGTGGGCACACACACACACATTCTCAATACTGTCATGCCTGCACGTTTTTACAGCTCCAAAGAAAACACTAATAAAATTTGTGAATTGAGAAGGAGAAACTGAAATTACTATTTTTCTACATACAGCATATGTTTAAAATCTAGAGCAGTGACATCTTGGGTTATAGAGAGTTATCTGATAAAAAGAGCAGTGGTTTAGAACTCACTGTTCCATCTCACCTCTATTGTTAGCTAGTTATGACATCATCCTCATTTGTAAAAGTATGGCATTAAATAGGAGTTTGTTCTATTGCCATCAAACCATAATTGTGGCTGGGCGTGGTGGCTCATAACTGTAATCCCAGCACTTTGGGAGGCCAAGGCAGGTGGATCACCCGAGGTCAGAAGTTCGAGACAACCCTGTCCAACATGGTGAAACCCCATCTCAATTAAAAAGACCAAAAAAAAAAAGGAAAAAAAAAAAAATCAAAATTAGCCGGGCATGGTGGCACATGCCTGTAATCTCAGCTGCTCGGGAGGCTGAGGCAGAAGAATCGCCTGAACCCAGGAGGTGGAGATTGCAGTGAGCCGATATCGCGCCATTGCACTCCAGCCTGGGCAACAAGAGTGAAACTCCGTCTCGAGAAAAACAAAAACAAAACAAAACAAACAAAAACATGATTCTATAGGAACATCCACTTTTTGTTTTCCTGTGGAGTGAACACAGTGTATTTGGAAAAAATTGTTGCCATTTTCTTCAGTATGTTTTCCCAAAAGAGAGATATAATTGAGTCAACAGAACATGTCAAAATTTATAGGACAAAAATACCTGACAGTGTACATAATTAAAGATATCAGCCTATCTATAATTGCAAAATCTCATTTCAGTCTGTGAGTTTCAGAAATTTCTTTTAAAAATCAGTTCCTTGCCACTTTGAGGAAGAAAGTTAGAGACTTGTGGAACTCATAGTTGGATTTATCACTTTTTAAACATTTGACTGACCATTAATTGGAAAAGCCAACTTGGTTGTTAACTTTTTACATATGAGACAGGCATTTGTGATTGGTTTAGGTAAGTTTAGCTCTTAATCCATGCTTTTCCTTGATCCGTAACTACCTTAATAGAAGTTTCCACTATGAAAATGTGACAGTCCCCCACCCCTATTCCAAAGATTTCTTTCATCCTGTCTATTAAGCCTTACTGAGCCCCACAACACCCTTACACATTTTTGATAAAAGCCTCGCCATTTTTATCAAAGAGAAACTAGAGTCATGGGTCAAAAAACTCCTTCAAGTCCCTGTCCTCTCCTCACAAATGTGCACATTTTTTTCATAAATTCTTCTTAGCCTTCATGGAATAGGAATGCCTGTTCTCTTCAATAGCTAACACCTCCTGTACTTTGCATCTCATCTCATCCTACAGTTTTCAGTGGCTTTACTCCATCATTCTTTTCAAATGTCTGTGCTATCAATAACTGTTCCTTCCAAATTGACTCTTTTCTTCAACTTACAAGTTAGATTCTGTCTCCCCTATGTTTGAAAAAGGAAAAAAAAAAAAGAGAGGAACCTCCCCCAGCAGGACAGCACCCTTCCCCAGCAGTAGAGCACCATACAGCACCTACTCTTGAACGTGTTTCCCTTCTCAGGCCACCTCCTTGCCAGCCCAGTCTAATGTCACTGTCTTCATTTTCTCACCTCCGGAGTAGACTTCATGGGACTCTGTCTTATATCTTCACCACTCTACTGGAACTACACTTGAAAATGTCACTAGTCATCTCCTAGTTGCCAAAACTGAATAACATTTGAGTCTTTTTCTCACCTGCTTTTTCAATGAGGCACTTCACACATTCCCTACTCCTCTTCCTATGGGCAGAAGAGATTTTCCAGCCTCCATGGATGTAAAGCAAAAATCAAACTTAAAATTGATTTAGAGTATTGCCTTTCTTAGTGCAAAGAATTTAATATTTCTCCAATGATGTTCAATAAAATGTAAATAAACCTGTTGTGTATATGAGTTGTAATATTGTAGGATTAAAATGAGAATCCTAATGTCTCTATTAGCATGAGTGCATATAAGATGTATTGTATCATTTGGCGCTGAATGATATATTGTTTTATCACTGTTCACATTTTAATTTTTCTTAGGTGCATGTTTTGCTCCCAAATTAGATCACCATTCCCATGTCTACCATTTATTTAAGATACCCCTCATTAGTATTTTCCATAGTCAAGGACATGCAATAAATATCTGTTCTGAAGTTGCCTATAGTTAGGTCTCATTTTCAATATAATACATTATTGAGTTCATGATGATACTTTGTGTGAAAATAGATATATTTTGGTTAGGATGTTGAAATTTTGTGATTATAGATTTTGTTTGATTTGCTTCATCATTTTCAAATATCAACCAAAGAATACTTTCCAAAAAATAGATATTTTGTTCTTTTCAACAGGAGATTTGATAGAGAAGCAGAAAACCACAGGCATAAATATAAACAAATACAAGAGTTGTGATAAAATGTCACATATGAATTTCTAAGATCTGGTAGAAAAATATTTCTTTCTTTGGACTTATTTTCTATATTAATTACTGTAAGAAAACTATTACCTTTTATCTGTCCTGAATCTTTTTATGTCTCCATCTGCTCTACTTGGCTTTAGAACGCTGTCATTTACATGGCCCCTATCCTCCACTCGCCACCCCACTTCCCCACCCACGTGCCCTTTCCCAAGCCCTAGAGATAGGTAAGCACATCACCCATTCTAACCCATCAGTCCGTATCCCCTTGACCACAATTATACAGGTTTTTTTTTTCTTTTTTTCTGAGAATATTCCTTCTAAAGCAGGTATATGTCTTGAATTTCAGGTAGCCATATTTGCCATGGCACTGAGAAATCTTACCTGGAAACAAAGTCATCACGAAGACAGGCAGAGACAAGAGAGACAGAGTTGTGATATCAATGCTTGATTCTTTTTTTTTTTTGAGACGGAGTCTGGCTCTATCGCCCATGTCGGACTGTAGTCGCACTATCCTGGCTCACTGCAAGCTCCGCCTCCCGGGTTCACGCCATTCTACTGCCTCAGCCTCTCCGAGTAGCTGGGACTACAGGCGCCCACCACTGCGCCCGGCTAATTTTTTGTATTTTTAGTAGAGATGGGGTTTCACCGTGTTAGCCAAGATGGTCTCGATCTCCTGACCTCGTGATCTGCCCACCTCAGCCTCCCAAAGTGCTGGGATTACAGGCGTGAGCCACCGTGCCCAGGCAATGCTTGATTCTTGAACACATCTGTGCCTCAATCATCCTCTTGGACTTCTCAGTTATGTCACCAATACATTTTCTTTTTTGCTTAAGCTACTTTGAATAGTGTTTCTGGGAAGGACAACCTAAAGAGCTCACTCATGCCATAGCTTAGTAAACACTCAGTTGACTGACGTGGAAGAAGCACTTAGGCATTTTACAGATTATTCTCATTTGTTGTTTTCAATTTTTCAATATGTTTCATGCGACTTCATAGGACAGCAATTAGCCATACATGCCATTTTAAACTTCAAAATGTATTGTGAATATCTTTCTACCTCAGTAATTATTCATGCATAATATAATCCATTATTGGAAATTTAGCAGCAATAAAATGCATTTTACAAATCTAGTAGTTTGTAAAATTCTGTGATTTATAAACATTTTGCTTTTAGATTTAGAATTTTAACCAAGAAATAAATATTGATTCTTCTCAGCCTTCCCATTGTCTAGATTTTTAAATTAATTACCAAATTTCCTAAACCAACACTTTTCAGGTAAATGTTCCAATCTTTTTATTCAATGGAGAAACTATGTTTGCAAGTTGAAAGTGTGTTCCCTTCTCACCTTCAAAAGTACAGCAGAGAAAAGGAAGACAGTGAGCACTACCTCAAAATATAATCTAAAAAGCATTTTTTCAAAAGAATGAAAATGAGGGCAATAGATTCACTGAATTCGGGAGCTTCTTGCACTCTAATATGTAATCATCACCTGACAACCATCACAGATCAAAGGTCTCCAATAACCATATTTACTAGTAAATGCTAATTAAGCAGCATTGGAAATAATGATCACATATTTACTTCTTGTACCATTTACTTTTGGATTTCTTTTTAGGCATCTATTTGATTTTTTTCAAAGGACTTTGTTTCTGAAAGGCCACCAATGGCACAATCACATGCAAAATTCACATAAACCTACTGGATCAGAATCTCAGTTGCAGGGGGGAAGAGAATTTGCCTTTGAACAAATTCCCAGAAGACTCATGCACTCTCCAATTTGAGAACTATTGATCTAAGCAGGAACCTTGGCTTTACTTTGGACTTACTTAGAGAATTTTATAAAATACTGATGCCTATATCCCATTCCCACAGATTCTGACATACTATAATTGTTCTGGGGTGTGGCCTAGGTACCATAATTTTTTAAAAGGATTTCTTAAGGTGATTCGAGGTGAATCGAATGTTTAGTCATGGTTAAGAACCACTTATATGCTCAAGCAAACATCAGATAGCATTTAAATATGATATGAATAACTTAAAGATATCAAAAACAAATGTGGATTTAACCTTTGAATTTTCTGTTACTCAGTAACTACATTAAAGTATGCAATATTAAATATCAGCATGTTTTCCGAACAAATATTTTGGCATTCTTTAAGTTATACATAGCTGAAAATTTGTGTGTCTTGCTGAGCAAGAAGAATTATTTAAAATCTAGAGATTCTTCCAAATAGATACTAAGAAGAAATATAAGGTTGCTTCCAATAAATAAAAATATACTTACTGAGTATCACTATCTGCCCTGCACTAAGATGGGCATGGCAAAAGATACATAGAATAAAACTTTCCCTTTTTTGCTTTCACTACTAGGAAGCTCAATGCCAAACTTGCCGCTGCGTGATGATAGTAGCTGTACATCTAAGCTTGTTGTATTTTACTTCTCCCTACACTATATCAGTGGTTTTCAACCACTACAAATCACTACCAAAAGTTTTTTGTTTGTTTATTTTTAAGTATGGATGCCTAGACTTTATCCCAAATTTATTAAATCAGACCTTATGGGGATAGTGGCCAGATACTTACATTGCATAAAACTCAATAGTTTATCCTTATATGCACTTCTATTTTAAATCACTGCTCTACATCACTGGTTTTCAAATTTTAATATTTGTAAGAATCATCTAAGGGACTTGATAAACTGCAAATGTCCAGGTCTCTTCCACTACAGTTTGGTAGGCCTTGGAGAAGACCTATGATCTGTATTGCTAAAAAGCACCACAGTGTTTCTGATACAGGTGTTTGATAAACCACACCTCAAACACCATTGAGGAATGTGGATTTTATCTTATAATTGTATTTATAGGTCACGTTTTGTTGATCCCTTTAATCATAAACCATCAAAGTTTATCTAATAATTAAGGTCAATGGCTTTACAGTCATAAAAGACCCTAGAGATCTTTGAATCCAGTGGTTTTCAAATGATTCTATGGAACTTATTTAGGCAGAGATTCTGCCTTCTCTCACCCTACCAGGTTGCCCTGTAGCCTGACCAGAGTCTACCTAGCTCTCTTCTATAATTGGGTTATAATATTTACTGTGTAAATATTCTTTGAAGAATTGGTTCTACATCTTCAAGAACACCCTCGTGCTACCTAAAGTGGTATACATTGAGAAAAACACGAAGGAGTCATATAGCAAGCACGTAGTTCCATCATCATCCATCACGTTAAATGGCAAAAAAATCCATCTTGGATAGGTTAACTTTTACCTCTAAGAGACTCAACACATGGAGACAGCGTACCCTACAATCTCCCAACGCATGTCTTTTCTTCTGAACTCAAGTCACCCTGGAGTAGTTGGGTCACCATTTCCCAAACTAGTGTTATGTGAAATTGAAAAAAAAAAATAGATAAAAGGATCTTATGTTCAGATATGTTCGAGAAATGATTGGTTAAATCAAACTAAATATTCTTCTTTAGGAGCTCTCAAAGCTTTCAATTTGCTAACAGATATAATGATTCAGTAAAAACTTATAAAAGTTAAAAATCATAGAAAACAGAATTTTTGAAAATTTGATTATTCAAACATTCCTCTCAAGTCATGCCTATTAAAATTAAAATGAAAATCCTCTAATAACATCCTCACAATAACCTTTTTTGAAACATTAATATAAACCTACATGTATGCTTGAAATGAATTTATGATTGTATCAGGGCACACAGCGTCTCTTGCCATGCCATGATGTCTGTGGACCCAGTGAAGGTACTTGCACCTCCCATTCCTCTGTTCTCTTTTGCCACCTTATCTTTTTACATTAGTACAACACACACCCATACAAATCCTAGAAAGACTGAGATGAAGACTCCCAAGAAAAACAAAATGCTGGCCGGGCGTGGTGGCTCACGCTTGTAATCCCAGCACTTTGGGAGGCCGAGGCGGGCAGATCACGAGGTCAGGAGATCGAGACCATGGTGAAACTCCGTCTCTACTAAAAATACAAAAAATTAGCCGGGCGTGGTGGCGGGCGCCTGTAGTCCCAGCTACTCGGAGAGGCTGAGGCAGGAGAATGGCGTGAACCCGGGAGGCGGAGCTTGCAGTGAGCCGAGATTGCGCCACTGCACTCCAGGCTGGGCGACAGAGCGAGACTCCGTCTCAAAAAAAAAAAAAAAAGAAAAAAAGAAAAACAAAATGCCTTTCATTCCCGAGCCATGAACTTTCATCATAGCCTTTCCCCTGTTCCCCGAAGCAACCTGCACAGAGGATGTTGTCTCTCTGCAAGCAAACTGGAACACCGTAACTGGATTTCTGGCCAGATGGTCAAGCAGTCAGCGTATTGAATGACCACTATGTGCCTAACATTTTATTTGGTTCTGTGAGGGGTACAAAGGCAGAAGAAGACATTATTCCTGCATCCCAGAGCTTCAATCTAATAAAGAACTGAGGCAGAAATTGTAGAAGGCTCAGAATAAAAGCATGCGATGTAAAGATTTAAGATTCATTTTTTAATCTCAAGGACCTCACATTTAGGGGTGAAAATAGACATATATGACTATAATTCCCATGAGAACAAGGGGCCCAAGGTACAGTACAAAAGATTGGGTAATTCCAGGGGAAGTGGGATTGAGAAAGAAGTCATAGAGAGAGGGTGACGAATTATCCCGTGGAGAATGAATCAAATATTTCGAGGTACAGTAGGAAGAGGTGACTGCCAAGCTGAAAAGCAGCATAGAGTTGAAGCTAACAGAGATAGAAACAGATCCAGGGATGCTTTTAAATCTTCACCTATGTTAAGAAAATGTAATTCTGTACAATGGGAAAGAATTGGTGTGAAATTATACGGCTCTCACTAGAATGATGATGCAGGGTCAAGGAAAGGAGAAATGAGTGGAGACTAGGGGGAGGCTCAGGAGTGGAGCTGCTGTCCTGGACACATCCAGGAGGACAGAATAGAATAAGCCAGTGTCAGGACAGAGCCCCATGAGCCAGGAGTTGGACAGAGAACTGTGGGAAAAACTTGGAGGCACGGGGCAATGCATTGATAGTCAATGACAGTTTGGGAAAACAACTGCAAACCTGGGGCATTAACCATACAGCGGGGCATGGAATTGGGTAGGCAGGGAGAGAGGCAAGAGCCCCTCACACATTTGTATGAAGACAACTGTGTAAAAGACACATTTCTAAAAAGACAAAACAAAACAAGGCAAGGAGTGTGGAATCAGCAAACAGCAGGAACTCCCAAAATACAGGTTGAAAAATGGGCCAAACCTGCATCAAACAAAAGCCAAGGGGATTCATACTTAAGCACGGCAAGTTATAGGCTTAAACTTGACAACATTAAGAAAAACTTGTGATATGACAAATTTTTCAAGTAGAGCATCACTGTAAGTAACCTTGAGGTAAGCTCTAATGATTGCAGCAAAAACTGGAGGAAATCCTAGGGTGAGAGGTAAATGTAGGCAATTTTAAAGAAGACAAGGAAAAACATATATATAAGAATGAGACTATAAACACAGGAACCCTGAGGAAATACGAAGAACATAGAAAAATGGAAAGAACACAGATCTGCGAGGAAGAAGGACTGATTTCTAAATCTATGTTGCCCCTACTAAGTCTCAATTGTCATATTTGCTTAAAGACGAGGATACTCTTAATGGTGTCAATTCTCACCTGAGCTTTAAATTCTGGGATATTCTGAGAAAAGATGGCATAGGGTGAGAAAGGAGGCAAACAGACCAAAACTGAGGTTCATTTGAATTTAGAGTGTCAAGAGGGTTATCTGAGATAAAAAGAAGGTATTTATTAAAATACAGAGGTAACTATTCAGATAACTAAAAGATATTGGTATTCAATTACTACTACAATGGTAGCTGCTACTAGTAATAAAAACCACGTGCATCTATATAGCACAACGATGTGATTTAGAGAATACGATTAAGGCTCAAAAAATAAAGGAGAAGAAAAGGATTTGTGGAGTGTCTACCGCCTGCCAACTTTAATGTCAGATATTTATATTCATAATGACTATAATTTCTCTATATAAAAAGAAAACTGACTGTCATTTAAGAGACAATACTTGGAATATTAAGCATGGACAGCTTTTCAATTTGTATCCAATCAGATTCTTCCTTGCCAAAATAATAATAATAATAATAATAATGATAATAATTGCCATGCAGGGTGGCTCACACCTGTAATTCCAGCACTTTGAGAGGGCAAGGCAGGAGGATTGCCTGAACCTAGGAGTTCGAGACCAGCCTGGGCAACACACCCAGACCCCGTCTCTACAAAAAATAAAAAGACTAGACAGGTGTGCTGGTGCACGCCTGTGGTCCCACCTAGTCAGGAGGCTGAGGCCTTCGGCCCTTTCTTTAACTTGTTCTAAATAGAGGAGAATCACTGGAGCCTGAGCCCAGGAGGCCAAGGCTACAGTGAGCCATGACTGCGCCCCTGCACTGCAGCCTGGGCAACAGTGACACCCTCGCCCCGCAAAAATACAAATTTTACATTTTAAAAACAGAAAAATAGCTTTTAGTGGGGAGAAGTTGGTTTTACTTTATATACATTAAACTACAATCAGTTTGACCATGATAATACGATTTTTTTTTTTGCTATGACACAGTATAATGATGATATTGACTCAATACTTCAAAAATGTCCACAAAATGCAACAGTCTCGCTTATCAGGTAGGCTTTGTAACATCCCTCTCCCCTTCTGCCAAATACAGTCTCTCTGCCTCCCAGGGATTTCGTTAAATGGGACTGATAGAGAAAGTGAACCACTCTATCACCATACGTGAGTCTCGAAGATGGCAGACAGTGAGTATTAGCAGCATTATTCCCGCTGCCGTTTGTTTTCTAAGTTTTCCTTCTCGTCTAAATAAAAATACTCAGTCCTATGAACTCTGAGAGCAAGAAGTGCCATTTTCTTGCCCTGCCACATGGCTCCATCAATATTGATATGAAACTAACCCTCCAGGGCTGTCTGTGTTCCTGGCAACGTTTCAACACTAACATGTGGTTAATTTTCTAGCGGATTTTTCTTCCCATCCTGTGCTCAAGAGGAGCCGAAGAGTTTGTGGGAAACAGCCGCTTGACTTGTGCATCTATGGAGCTTGCATATTTCCCTGAGAGATAATGACCCTTCTTTTTTTTACTGCACATTGTGTTCTAGGAATTTGGAAAGAGAAGCATATCCTAAATACTTAGCAGGCTTTCAAAACAATATTCCTGGACACATGGCATGTGAAAAAAAAAAGTCACAGAATTCTCAGCCCTTACTTTCTGTCAATATTTAGGAATAAATTCGTATGATCATATTTATAGCCATTTATATTCCATATGCATGGGTACATTATGTAGTAAGAACAGAGGTTGTGATAAATACTCAAAGTAGGTTCATTTTATTAAATTACTAACTTTGTGACACCTGTAATCCCAGCACTTTGGGAGGCTGAGGCAGGCAGATCGCAAGGTCAGGAGATCAAGACCATTCTGGCTAACACAGTGAAACCCTGTCTCTACTAACAATACAAAAAAAATTAGCCGGGCATGGTGGTGGGTGCCTGTAGTCCAAGCTACTTGGGAGGCTGAGGCAGGATTATGGCGTGAAGCCGGGAGGCGAAGCCTGCAGTGAGCCAAGATCGTGCCACTGCACTCTAGCCTGGGCGACAGAATGAGACTCCATCTCAAAAAAAAAAAAAAAATTACTAATTTTGGACCAAGAGCACAAGGAAGATCTTAAGGCAAATACTGGAGATCTGATTTTTGTTTTATTATTATTTTTTTCTTTTTTTGAGACAGTCTCTCTCTGTCGCCCAGGCTGGAGTGAAGTGTCGTGATCCCTGCTCACTGCAACC